>NC_045966.1:29745899-29915899 GCF_010909765.2 Amblyraja radiata | reverse complement strand
GGGTCTCACTTGGTCTACTATATAGATATATATATATGTGCATGTGCATATATATATATATATACGCACACGCACATGCACACATACATACACACAAAAAACTGATAATAATAGTGCAATAATAACAAGGTCCATATCCCTCCAAATCGCTCCAATCAATGACTCTTTGACCAACTTCAATAAGTATGCCCCTGCCATCCTGAATTTCAGCAACAGGTGTGCAGAGGATTATGCGCCAATAAAGACAATATAAGAGTTTTCCATGTGGAAATAATAGATCAACAATGAGCAGCCAGCGACATCTAGTTCCGAATGTCACACACTCTGATGGGATTCCTGAAGTTTGGCAGCTGAATATTTATTAAGGGATCAGGTAGACAAAGATTACTTTTCATTGAAACTGCGCAAGATTTGTTTGCCATGATCTGGAGGAAGCTTTCGTTGGTAGCGATTATGACTCATTTGTACCTTACCATTAAAGATACTAGGCAAGATAAGCAATCAAGATTCATTGAAGACAAGGGTGTTTAAGAAACATTTAGATAGTTACATTGATTGGACAAGTTTAGATGGATATGGGCCGAATACAGGTAGGTGGGACTAGTGTTGGCCAGTGTGGGCAAGTTGGGCTGAAGGGACAGTTTCCGCACTGTAAGACTATGAATCTATAACTATATGACAAGGTAGACTTTTAATTCTGTAGAAAAATCACAGTACAGGTAAAACTGAATATGAGACCTGCACAATTTTGTCCTGTTGCAACAATAGGTTCTTTCTATCCACGTGTTTTGAAAGCTTGTTTCGGTAACGTTGCAGTTCTGCAGTTTCCATGACAATAACCATTTATTCAGAACACAGCAGGCAGCATCAAACCTAGGAACACTCTCCAGGTTGCTCCAAATACCCGAAGCATGGTTCAGGTGCCAGTGGTGTGTTGAGTGGTAATTCTGACAGACGCATGCATCATGCTTATGTGCACTCCATTGGTTTCCTGGAATACCGCAGGGCAATCATGAGCCACAACTGAACAAAATAGCTTTAAACTCCAGGGATTTTAAATTTGCTTCCCAGCATCAAGTACTAGTACCATTATGGACTGCCTTAAAAAGACCATATTGTAAAAGACACTGGGAAAGATAACATTAGCACAGCATTGATGATTGTAAATGTGTTGTAAATTGTGAGATGGAATCCTTTACAAATCACATTTGCAAAACCATTGCAAAATTGAGCACAATTACTTTAACACACTTTTTGAAAATGATTCTCTGCACCTTCAGGATTTCTGCCACTCTAAAACAGCAAGCCTTTAATAATCCTGACAAATTATGATTTTCAAGCAAACAATGTTAAACATGATCCATTTCACAGATGGAGACACAAGTGACTGCAGACGCGGGAATCTGGAGCAAAAAATAAACTGCTAGGAGAACTTAAGGGGTCAGGCAAAGGATGGTCAAAGTTTCAATTTATGATAGACAATAGACAATAGACTATAGGTGCAGGAGTAGGCCATTCGGCCCTTCGAGCCAGCATCGCCATTCACTGTGATCTTGGCTGATCATCCACAATCAGTACCCCGTTCCTGCCTTCTTCCCATGTCCGCTATCTTGAATCAGGGCTGAGATTGAGGAGGTCATAAAATCATAAGAAATAAGAGTAAAATTAGGCCATTTGGCCTATCAATTCTACTCCACCATTCAATAATGGCTGATCTATCTCTGCCTCCTCAAGGGGCTGTCCCACTGTGACCTAATCCACGAGTTAAGAAGGGTGTCTTCGACCTTCAAGCTCGAGGGCACTCGCCTGGAAAACCTCGAGCTGGATCGACTGTCAGCATTGAAACTGCGAGCTGGATTGACCAACCACACACAAACACATCGCAAAGGCGGGGGCCAAGGGGGAAAACTACCCGCAATGAAGAGGAAGGTAAAAGACGGCTACACAGTATAAGGTAAGACCTTTAGAGAGCGGGGAGTGGGGGGGGGGGGGGAGGAGAAAAGGTGAGAGAGGGGGAGAGAGGGGGAGAGAGGGGGAGAAAGGAGAGAGAAGGGGAGAGAAGGAGAGAGAAGGGTGGGGGGGGGAGAAGGAGTGGGGACGCCTTTAAGAGGTATAATAAAGTTTAGCGGGCATTTTACCTACCGGTCTGTTTTCCTTGATCCTGAAAACTCCAATGAACCAATCAGATGTCCAGTCAGCGAATGAGATTGCACACGGCGGCCCTCGACCGCCTGTAAATAAATAGCGACCCCACTCCACTGCACTACGAGTTAAAAAGAACCATGCTCTCTCCCCTCCTCCTCTCCCCCCTCTCCTCCCCCTCCCCTCACCTCACCCCCCTCTCAGCACACCCCCTCACTCCCCCCTCTCCTCTCTCCCCCCATCTCTTCTCCCCCCTCTCCTCTTCCCCCCCTCTCCTCTTCTCCCCCTCTCCTCTTCCCCCCCCTCCTCTCCCCCCTCTCCTCTCTCTCCCCCCCTTTTCTCCTCTCCCTCTCCTCTCCCCCCCCTCTCTTCTCCCCCCCTCTCCTCTTCCCCCCCTCTCCGCTTCCCCCCCTCTCCTCTCTCCCCCCCCATCTCCTCTCTCCCTCTCCTCTCCCCCCCTCTCCTCTCCCCACTCTCCTCTCCCCCCCCCTCCTCTCCCCCCCCTCTTCTCCCCCCCTCCTCTACCCCCCCTCTCTCTCTCTCTCTCTCTACCCTCGTTTTCTCCCCCTCCTCCCCTCTATCCCCTCCCCCACCGTTCCACCCCTAAACCCCCCTCCCCTCCACACACCCCATACCCCCTTCCCTCCACCCTCCCTGCTCCCCACCTCTCCCCCTCCCCTCACCCCCCTTCTCAGCACACCCTCTCTCTCCCCCCCTCCCCCCCCCCTCCCCCCTCTCCCCCCCTCTCTCTCCCCCTCCCCCCCCCTCTCCCCCCCTCCCCCCCTCCCCCTCTCCCCCCTCTCTCTCTCTCCCCTCCCTCTCCCCCTCTCCACCCCTCTCCTCTCCCCCCCTCTCCTCTCTCCCCCTCTCCTCTCTCCCCCCTCCCCCCCTCTCCCCCTCTCTCTCTCTCCCCTCTTTTTCTCCCCCTCCTCCACTCCATCCCCTCCTCCACCGTCCCTCCCCTAAACCCCCTCCCCTCCACACACCCCTACCCCCTTCCCTCCACCCTCCCTCCCCCTCCCTGCTCCCCACCTCTCCCCGTCCCCTCACCTCACCCCCCCTCTCAGCACACCCTCTCTCCCCCTCTCCCCCTCTCCCCCCTCTCTCCTGCCCTCCCCCCTCTCTCCTCTCCCTCTCTCCCCCTCTCCCCTCCCCCCTCTCTCCCCCCTCTCTCTCTCCCCCCTCCTCCCCTCCCCCCATCCCTCCCCAAACCCCCTCTCCTCCACACCCCCTACCCTCTTCCCTCCACCCTCCCCCTCCCCCTCCCCCTCCCTGCTCCCCACCTCTCCCCCTCACCCCCCCTCTCAGCACCCCCTCTCTCTCCCCCTCACTCTCACCCTCTCTCTCTCCTCCCCCCCCTCACCCACCCACCCTACCTCTTCTCCTCCTCCCCACCCTCCTCTCCCTCTTGCCCCTCTCTGTGTGTTTCTGTCTCTCTCTCTGTCTCTGCCCCTTCTCTCTCTGCCCTCACTCTCTAGATGTGACTGCAAGTTGGGGGCTATGCTTCAGTAGATACGGTGGTTATGGGGTAAAAGGAGCAAATTAATAATATTAATATTATATCAAGGGGTAAATTAGCGTGAGTGCGGGGGGGGATAGTTAGTGTGTGTGACGCTGCATGCCGCCTCCCCCCCCCACAACCGCACATTGGGGGAACAGACCCAACGGGTCTGCACTTGGTCTAGTATATATATATAATTTAAATATGCCACTTTCTGTGAGATTAACAATTTGCAAATATTTCATTGTGTTTTAAATATCCACCCTAAGTATTCACTTTTACTTGCATCTATGCTTGGAACATATATGCTTATTAACGAATTATACAGATTTTTGTGTTGGTTGCTCATGTTTTGTTACTTGTTACATTTTGTCAAATGTTACAAGTGACTTCCATATGTCAGACATTGGGAAATTATTCATTGTACAATAGCGCCAACATTATTATCAGCATCAGCCTCAGTAGCTATCCACTTCACATTGTTTGATTCCTACATTTCTAAATGCCATTCAGTGGAATGAATTTATGTAACTAGGGTAATAACAAACATTTGATTCTGAAGTGATGGAAATTTCTATCATATATTAAACTCCTAAAAGCAGAAACGCTAATAGTATTTGTGCCTACACTCTCAGAAAAGTGGGAAAAATGTTGCACAAATTGTAAAGGAGGTGCTCGGCATTATTTTGGTGCAAAGAAATTTCAAGTTACTTCTGGGAAGATCTCTTGTGTTAGTTATGGGTCACAAACCGTTATTAATGAATTTTGACCCTAAGCAGCAATTCCAACTGTGGCCACTTCCAGCAAGAGAAAAGTGGGCAAATTCTCATGCCACAGTAAGAGTATGCTACCTAACATTACCTTTTACAACAAAATGCATTTGCCAGTGGTCACTCTGGATTGCCTCACGAGGCTTATGATTTGCGAAGAGAAAACACAATTTTCACGCTGCAACCAGGCCATAAGTATTTTACAGTCACAGTTATTCACTTTCAGTTAATGCAAAGTTGCTCACTCAAATGGCAACAACACGTACTCCTGAAGTGTGTTAAAATGCAATCTTCAATTCCATCTGTTACCTCATCAAAAATTTCTACTGAATTGGTTAAATATGATTTGCCCCTATGGATAACAGAACTTGCCAAAGAGGCCAAAAGACTGAAGCTTATATTTAGGATGGAACTGCAGGTGCTTTTACACTGAAGAGAGACACAAAATGCTGGAGTAATTCAGTGGGACAGGCAGCATCCCTGGATAAAAGGAAACTAGAGATGCTCTCTGTCCTGCTGAGTTACTCCACCCTTTTGTGTCTATCTTCAAAGCTTATATTTATTTATTTTACAGGAGGAGATTATGAAGTGTTCTACAAACCTTCTCGTTTTTGCTGGCACCTTGTACTATTCTGATCTTATGTGGCTTTTGAGAATTTTTCCAGCTTCAAACATTGCCTCATACTACAACAGAGAGGAAGAGTCTGAGCATGTAGTTTCTCTTGCTGAGGATGAGGACTCAGGACTTGGGATGATGGCCCCTCACCCTCCATCTACTACCTCTTGCAGAAACTGCTCATTCGCATCCTGGTGAATATCTTCACCTTGTTGCTCCTGATGTCTTGGATGCTAGTCTACCCTTGCTCTAGCATGCCAGGGAATGGCAAAACATGTGATAGATTATGCAGTGTACAGGAGACCATGACCTTGAATGACAGCCTCGCTGATTGCAATGTAAGGTACTCCCAGAATGGTGCAGGCAGCAATATCTCATGTTCACTAGCTCTAATAACCCTGATAATTGCATGCTTTTGATTGTAGATCCAGGAGATAATTAACAGCAAGCACTTGATGTTCTTGGATTGGAAACCCCATCTTGCTTCAAAAGGAAATAAATAGCTCTATAAGTAGTTGAAGGCTGAAATCCAACAATAAATACACGTGACCCAAAGAACAGATGGTAAATCGAAAGAGGGTGAGAGTATCCAGCCAATAATCACAATATGTGCATTCTGTCAATGCTGTGTACAACCCAACCAACACACAAGGGCCCATTCTGTCAAGAGCCAAGACTGAGAAAGAACTAATCAAGCACGAAGATAATCAACACTCTCCGGTGGAGTTTTCAAAGATCCTCTCCACTGAGACTCTACCATTGATGCATACCCTTGACCATCGTACAGTCTAACTTTATTGCCATTGAAGACTAACATGAGGCACACTAACCATATGCCAAATAAAAACAACAAGGCCTGTCTATATTCTATAACTTGATCGAGAGTACCTTTGGATATGGGATTCGTAACCTCATCTCCCACATCTGACAAAGGGTGATGTGCCAAGAGACCACGGAGGCAACAGACACATGGCCAAAGGTTCAAAGGTTCATTTATTGTCACATACACCAATAGGTGTAGTGAAATTCAAGTTGCCATTGCGGCACATTAATAAGAATACAACATAACATTATAAAGAAATTTAACATAAAACATAAAAACATCCCCCCACAATGATTCCCACTGTGAGGAAAGGCACAAAGTCCAGTCCCCATCGCCTTGTCCACCCATAGTCGGGTCTATTGAGGCCCCCGCAGTCGCCGCTACGGAGCCCGATGTTTCAGGACTTTCTCGCCGGGTGATGGTGCTCCGGCGTCAGGAGAACCCTCTCAGCGACTTGGGATGCCTGGAACGACCACTTCCTTACTGGAGACCGCAGCTTCCAAAGCCGAGAGGCCGCGCTGGACAGGGCTGGACAGAGCTCCACCATTGGTAATCTCGGCGAGAGATCGCAGGCTCCCGATCCCAGGCTCCCGATGTTAAAGTCAGCGCCGCTGCCCGCGTCCACCGACCCACAGCATCGCGATGTTTCATCGGCAGACTCAGCATTCTGGAACTCCAGCGCGGCGACCTGGGTAAGGCACGATAGCGCTCCAGCGCTGTGCCACCGTCGAAGCCGTGGTTCTGGCCGATCCCCTCAGGAAAGGCTGCTCCAGACCCGATGGTAGGCCTCGAGGACGGGTCGAAGACGCTGCTCGGAGGAAAGCCGCCTCTCCGCCCAGGTAGGGACTAGGAAAAGCAGTTTCCCCCTCCCCCCCATCCCCCACATATAAAGACTAGTCCTCCAAAAACAAAATGCTGTTTAACATACTAAAAAATTTTTAAAGAAGGGAAAAGATGGACAGCTGCAGGCAGGGCAGCCATACCTAACTGGACGGCGTCCCCTTCAAGATGCGACAAACCCAAGTTCAATAACTACCGAGGGTCTCTCGCTGTTTGTTACAGTAAAAGCCAAGCAGTTGTTTCTCAATTGCAGAGTGCATTACACCCAATAAGATGGACATGGACATGATTTTTATCATGGGACAATGCCAATGGTTGAAGTAAGGAGCAGCATCAACAATCTCACAGAAGCATTTGAATCTGTCAACAAAAGGATCCCTGAGGAGTCCTTTTCAAATGTGGCTGCAATCAAAAGTTCATTGTTGTTTTATATTCTGCTCAATGATTCTGAACAATGGGCCCATGACCGGCCATACTAAACCCCTTCAGAAAAGTTATGTCAATGCTCCAAACCTTTTCTCAATTTTCCTGGCACAAGCTTGTACCATAATCTAATAAACTTTCCACTGGAGTGCAGTTAATCTACAGGACAGCAGGAAAGCTGTTCGACCTTCATCAACTGAACAGGGTTCACTCCAGCCTCAGTTGCTGAGACACAGAATGCAGACAATACAAGCATTTGGACACTTGCAGATGCAAAGTTCCAAGTCAGTGAGAATGCAATCACTGAAACAAACAAGAAGACCCCAAAACGAAATATCCGCAAAACGAAGCAACTTGCAGAGTAATTCTACTCCAAGATCCATTGTAGTGAGAAGGTACCTTAAGGACAGGATAAACACTGCAAGGATGCTTGCAAGGCTTTCCTTGGAAACATCCTTGGAATTGATTGCTGCCTGCGAGAGTATAGATTACAGAGAAATAAGTGGAAGATGGAATTTTTCTCCAAACTGACATGGACTCAAAGCACTTAATGACCTCCTACAATGTCATAAAATAAAGAAAATAATGATCTCCCAATAGAAAGGGTGAACATAAATATTTACTTAAATGACGTCTCCTAGCATCTCTGGGATGGAGTGATCTGAAAGTCAGGAGGTTGAGAAGAGGGTGAGGCATGCTGTACACATGCATACTGTGTGTCTTTTTACTGGTGTGCAGTTCATCAATCCTATGAGCTCATGCATTTTCTTTTTACTTTGCTCCGCTAAGCAATAGTTTCTTTATTGTCAGGTGTACAGAGATACAGTGAAAAGCTTGTTCTACATGATATCCAGTCTAACAAATTCTAACTCATTGGGGAAAGAAATTCTGCACTCTCTTAACTGGTGTCTCTGGTGAGTGTCCTGTTACGGAAACCTTTGCTGCAATGGCTAACACCCTTAAAGTCACAGAGTTACAGAGTCATACAGCATGGAAACAGATTCTCAAGCCGAACTTGTCTAAGATGCCCAAAATGCCACATCTAAGCTAGTTCCATTTGCCTGTGTTTGACACATATACCGTTAAACATTTCCTGTATCAATGCCTTTTAAATGTTGTTATTTTACCTGCCTCAACTACTTAATGTGGTAGTTTATTCCATATACCCTTTGTGTGAAAAAGTTCCTATTAAATCTTCTTTAGATTCCCTACTCTGGTTAATAGACTCCATGCATTCACCCTATCAATTCTCCTCATGATTTTATAGACCTCCGTAAAATCATCCATCAGTCTCCTACGCTCCAAGGATATTGGTGCCTACCCAACCTCTCCTATAACAGAGTTCCTCGAGTCCTGGCAACATTCTCGTAAATCTTTTCTGTACTCTTTCCAGCTTAGTGGCTTTTTTTCTATAGCAGTGACCAGCATTGAAAACAATACGACAAGTGGCGCCTCACCAATGCCTTGTACAACTGTAACATAACATAACCCATATTTCTTTAATCAATAGCCTGACTGATGAAGACGAGCATGTCAAAAGCCTTCTTCGCCACCCTGTCTATTTGTGAAGACACTTTATGTGATCTTTGTACTTGTACTCTTAGGTCTCCCTGTCTACAACATTCTCCAAGGCTTTACCATACACCATGAAAGTGTATGTATATTCTATACCTCACAAACCCCTCCAGTAACTTATTCTTTGATTCCACAGATTCTTTGAATGCAGCACATCAAAATATCACTAGTCATGCAGAATTTACTGAGGGTCGTCAGCTTACACTCAGGTCCTGCTTTAAAACATATTTCTGGATATAAACTACCCTAACACTGTTTTGCACATCTTTTTAACCAATTCCACAATTTTATGTTGAGATGGGTTAATTTTGAAGCAATTCCTCACCCACCTTCCACCATTTCAGCATCTATTCATTCAGTACCAATACCTCCCTGTAGTTGCAAGAGTGTTGCTTATATTAAGGTATCTTGCTTTAAGAATCGAAACCACTGTTGTCACAGGGACTTACAATAGATCAATGGAGCATCTGTACTGAAACTAAAAATATTAATTTCAGGGGAACTCATAATATTGATCTGTTCACCCCCCTCTAAAAATTACACTCTCAAAGGTCTCCGTAACAGGATCACCGTATCACTGCGTTAATGCAATTAAAAGGTGAAAATACAATCACTAGCCCTGGGTGTCCATTAAACTATGCAAAGATATGAGTGGAATGGGACAGAAGCTGGGGTTGAGAGAACAGGATTGGTCAATCTATTGTATTTCAACTTCATATCCTGCATATAATTTGTTGAGTGACATAAGAAATATATATATACCATGCAATATGACTTCATCTGCATCAAATGTGATGTAAATCACTTCCAGCAATGCTGAAAAGGTTCCAAGGATTTAACATTTTCTGCAGAGTTGAAATCAAATTTTATCGAAATTTAAGAACTGAATGAATAAAATCTATTAAAGTTAAAAGTATATTGAAAATTATTGTGCCTCTTTAATGGAAACGTAAAGTATTTATACTGCCCGATGAAACTTCTCTATTGCATTTCGCCATGAAATGACTCCAGATCAAAGCAGTTTTGGCATTAATTCTCTGACCTGGTGCCATAGCTCCAAGTAAAATTATAATGGAGTTATCTTCTCTCCCTGCAAATTACTTGCACTGCTTTCCAGTCATCCAACATTTTCTCAAATTCAAATTATGGTCTCAAAAATGCCAAAGCATTTTACAATTCTTTTTAAAAACTGCTCTTTCTGGAAATCTGAAATTAAAAACAGAAAATGCTGGAAATGGAAACACAAAAGACTGCGGATGCTGGAAACTTGAGAAAAAAAACTGCTGGAGAAAATGAATCGGTCAGGCAGCACCTGTGGAGTGAATGGAGAGATGATGTTTGGGGTTTGGGACCCTTCTTCAGACTGACTGTGCATGGGTGAGAAATCTGGAAATTAGAGGTGGGGTGGTGTGGGGCCAAGCCTGGCAAGGGATAGTTTATATATATCCCCCACAATTAAAATGTGGATTGTGGAAATGTCAGAGACCTTACATTTGGAAAGAATCAGATTTGTCTTAATGGACAAACAAGAACTTTTTATCAGAATATGGTCTCCATTCATTGACTACTTGAAGGGGCAGACTGGTTCGGCACGGGAACCTGACTGAAACTCGAATTAAGGATTAGATGAAAAGTTATACTTTATAATTTACGAACTTATCTCCAATGTGGTATTTTTAGTAAATTATTCCATTCTTCTTTATCATGCTTTTTCCTTTTTTTAATTTCTATTTCTTATTTTCTATCTATGTAAAAAAAATACTAGAAGCAGAGTTAATATCAACCGATATATTAGTAATGTAGGAATGATATACATGAAATGTTTTTAATATGATATGTACCTGCCTCTAATAAAAAGATTATTTAAAAAAAAGTTTATATATATGTGGGGGGGGGGGGGGGGGGGGAGGGATGATTGGATGGACAAGCAATTCTCCCACCGTCTCCCACCACCCTCCCCACAACCATATTCCTTTCTCCTTCTCCATGTTGCCAGCTCCCATCATGCCCATCTCTAAGTTCCCATTTCCATTTTATCACCCCTACTTCCTCTCCCCCTTGTTCCCTTCTAACCATATTCTTCCCTCTAGCTTTACATTTCATGCCTCCTATTCTTTCCTGGTCTGACAACCTTTTATCTCCTTCTCTAGCTTTTGTCACTATCCCTAACCAGCTGCCAATCACCCTCCCCCCACTTCTCCCCATCCACCTATACTAGCTAAGCTTTGCCTCACCCCCAATTCTCCATTCCAGCTTTCTCACCCCCTTCCCCACTATTCTATCAATCTTAAGAAGGATCCCAACCCAAAATGTCACCTGCCCACACCCCAATGCTGCCTGATCCAATGGGTTCCTCCAGTATTTGTTTTTTTTTATGCTGGAAATATTCAGCAGGCCAAGCAGCATCTGTGGAGAGGGCAGAGTTAACATTTCAGGTCTGAGAACTTCTATTCAGAATTAGGAAATAAAGAAAACTAGTTCGTTTTTAACGGCAGTGAAGTGGGTAGAACAAAGGGAATAACTCTCATCGGATGAGACTACATGGGTTAACGTAGCTGCTAGAAGCATATTATGCTTCTTTATCTGGTTATATGTTGCTAATAGCCATGCTGTGGAATGCAGGGTTGCCTTTTTCCATTACCTCCATTTTAATGATGATCAGAAGATGATATGTTGTTCACTGTATGGCACACTAACTTCCAGTGGCAAACAATCTGGTACACTCATTTCCAGTAGCAAAGAAAATTTGCCATCCCTATCCATCAGTCCTATATGTGACTTCTGGCACACGGCTTTCCTCTTGACTTGTGATTGTCCCAGAAATGTCCCAAACGTCACTTGTTTCAAGCGAAATAAGGAAGGGACATTCTTGTTCAGCGAGGGATACCCATAAGCAGCGAATTAATAAATAAACTTGGAATTTGGTGACTTGCTCAAAGATTTTTATCCGAATGCCTCACCCTTGCCTAAAAATATGAGCTTGGATTTGATATTTTTTGTTCAGAACTATTGTGTTGTTTGCTGAATAGATTGTGCCATCTGCTAGGTTGTTCTTTCTTTGTGTTTCTGCCGGTAAGCAAAATAATACATGGAGTCTGAACAAAGGTCTCGACCCAAAATGTCGCCTATTCCTTTTTTCCAGAGATGCTGTCTGACCCGCTGAGTTACTTGAGCTTTTTGTGTCTAACTTCGGTTTAAACAGCATCTGCTGTTCCTTCCTACATAATACATGGAATGTTTTATTGGAGGTATTTTCATGTGGACCGGAGGATATAGGTTTAATGTGAAGGGGAAAATATTTAATAGGAATCCGAGGATAACATTTTCATACAAAGGGTAGTACATGTATGGAACAAGCTGCCAGAGGAGGTAGTTGAGGCAGGGACTATCCCAACATTTAAGAAGCAGTTAGGCAGGTACATGGATAGGACAAGTTTGGAGGGATATGGACCAAATGCTGGCAGGTGGGACTAATGTAGCTGGGACATGTTGGCCAGTTCCACATTGCATCACTCTCTGACTCTATGGAGTGTGTTTCAAAACTATTTAAGATAGCAATCAAAGATGAATTTATATTTTTAATATATTTTAGCCAGATTTAAATATCAGAGTGAAGCAATAAACTGTGGTTGACTTTACCATTACTGTAGGCTTTGTTTGCTTTATCAACTTCAGAAAGAGTATTTGTCAGTGTAATTGATTTACCATGAGTGAATGGTTCTCTTGGTGAAATGCATGGTCTGTTCATGATAATTGACTGTTTCATAATTAAATAGGAACAATAGGAATTGTCGCAGCCAATGCAACTTGGGTCAATTTCCTATTCCTTTCATTTCTTGGAAACATTCTGGGTACAATGACATTGGGATTTTCATCAATGATGATATGTTTGTACAGCAAGAAGTCTGCTATTTATACAATGATTATATGCTGCCTTCTATTTAAAGACTATTCACCAATGAACTGAGCTACTTTCCTGCCCAATCCATCACATTTACAGCAACCTGTCTTTAACCAAAATCAGGGAATAAGAACTAGATTGATGGCACCTCACACTGTATTTAAATCCTCTGACTATTCTGCCAGATGTCCAAATGCAGAATGTTTTCGACCAGAATTTAGTAGACAAAATGCAGCAATTCATCTGCTCCACAATGTCTACATGAAAACCATTAAAGCAAAGCAAATATCAAGTCACTTATTCTACAAGAGTTTTAAGATAGATTTTAATGAAAGTGCAGATATAATCATGATGAAAATAATATTACAGCAAAATACATTTTTACATGTGTCCAGCCCAGTTCTTGTCCCATTAATCTTGTGCCCAATTGATTTGATCCAGGAGTCATCATGAGGGGAGGAGTTCACATATGAAAGGCCTTTGTACCAGGTTTTCTATGCAAGGCCTGTTACCTCAGGCATCAGGCCTAGCATTAAGGATCACTGCATGGGTACACCATCCAGCTCCGTACGAATATTCCCTTTCTAATGCTTTACAAATTCTAGCCCTCTATCTCCTTGACATGAAGGGCAGCAAACTGGGCAGGCTGTCTGTTTGGTAATGGCAAGGGCACTGTCAAGGTTTAGTTTAGTTGAGAGATGGTTTAGAGATATAGACCGGAAACAGGGCCTTTGGCCCACTGAGTCCACACTGACCAGAGATCCTCATCCACTATCCTACAAACTAGGGACAATTTACAATTTTTTTAAACCAAAGTCAAATTAACAGACAAACCTGTACATCTTTGGAGTGTGGGACGAAACCGGAGCACCTGGGGAAAACCTAGGCGGTCATGGGGAGAATGTATGAACTCCATATGGACAGTCCCCATAGTCAGGATTAAACCCGGCTCTCTGGCACAGTGAGGTTTAGTTCAGTTTATTGTCACGTGTACTGAGGTACAGTGAAAAGCTTTTGTGGTGTGCTAACCAGTCAGCAGAAAACCAATACATGATTACAATCGATCCATTCACAGTGTATAGATACATGATACGGGAATAACGTTTAATGCAAGGTTAAGCCAGCAAAGTCCAATCAAGGATAGTCTGAGGGCCATCGAAGAGGTAGCTAAGTAGTTCAGCACTGCTCTCTGATTGTGGTAGGATGATTCAGTTGCCTGGTAACAGCTGGGAAAAAATTGTTCCTGAATCTGGTGGTGTGTGTTTTCACACTTCTATACCTTTTGCCTGATGGGAGAGGGGAGAAGAGGGAGTGGCCAGGGTACGACTCGTCCTTGATTATGCTGGTGGCCTTGCTGAGGTAGCGTGAGGTATAAATGGAGTCAGTAGAAGGGAGGTCGGTTTGTGTGATGACCTGGGCTGCGTCCATAATTCACTGCAATTTCTTGCAGTTCTGGATGGAGCAGTTCCCAAACCAAGCTGTGATGCATTCTGATAAAATGCTTTTTATGGTGCATCTTCAGAAATTGGTTGTAGGGGACATGCCAAACTTTCTAAGAAAGTAGAGGCGTTGGTGTGCCTTCTTGGTCGTGCTTCAATATGGGTGGTCCATGAGAAGTTGTTGGTGATATTGGCTCCTAAGAATGTGAAGTTTTTGATCATCTCTACTTCGGCATCATCAATGAAAACTGTGGAATGTGTACCTGAAGTCGATCACAATCTCCTTTGTCTTGCTGACGTTGAGAGAAAGGTTGTTGTTTCAACATCAGGACACAAATTTCTCAATCTCCTTCCTGTACTCCATCTACAATGGTGGTGTCATCTGCAAATTTTTAATTTTAAATTAGATTTGTACATGGCTGGCCAGTCGTGGGTGTACAAGGAGTAAAGAAGGGGGCTGAGAACGCATCCTTGCAGAGCTCCCTTTTTGAGGATTATCGTGGTGGATGATTTGTCCCCTATCCCCTCACTGATTGGGGTTTGTTGGTCAGGAAGTCGAGGATCCAGTTGCAGAGATGAGTGCTGACCAGAAAACCCACAAGTTTGGTGATAATCTTGGAGAGTAAGGCAGTAACTCTCCCTCTACACCACCATGCTGCCCTCTAAGGCTGATGTCAGCAATGTTATCCCCAGATAGAATACCAGATTTATTCACCATGTAGTTACTGGATAATCCTGGTATGATGTATTTTGTGAAGTCAAACCAGGAGAGGTGGGGGGAAGGGAGGGGGAGGGTGGGGGTAGGGGAGGGTGTGGAGGGGAGGGGGGTTTAGGGGAGGGAGGGTGGGGGAGGGGTGGAGGGGAGAGAGAGGGGGGCAGAGAGAGAGAGGGGGAGGGGGTGGAGGGGAGAGAGAGGGGGGCAGAGAGAGAGAGAGAGAGGGGAGAGAGAGAGGGGAGGGAGAGAGAGGGGGGTGGAGAGAGTGAGAGGGGGAGAGAGAGAGAGGGGATGGGGGGTCACAAGGTTTTTTCTCGCTCGTGACTTCACTCGCTGCGCCGGGGGCAGGTTTCCCAGAGGGAGTAATGGCTACGAGGGCCACCATCTCATCGCGTGCCCCGCACGACGATAACGGCCGCCGCCTCCATGTTGTACCATCGGGCGGGGGAGATGGAGAGGATTCAGAAGCGAGCCGGTGGCCTCTGGTGACCGGCGGTGACCGGTTGTGACCTCCTGTGACCTCCGATGACTTCCGGATCTGCAGAACGCTCATTCTTTCTGCGCGTTTTGAAGAACGGGGGGGGGGGGGGGTGAAGAGAGTGGTAACATACCTAGTGGAAAACTGCGCATGCGCGTTGACAGCAGCTGCATTAATCCAGAGCGGCGGGGGCCATGAGCAAAGGCATTGTGAGGTCAGCAGCTGGGCAACCGTTATATTGTAAAGAAATGTCAGTTTGGGGATATATTTTAGTAAATATCTCGGGAAATAATTGACCAAATTTATAGAGGAGTGGATTTTTTAAATCACAAGGAAAATTTCTACCAAAAGATGTAAACATTTCACTGTTATTGTAACCTCAGCTGCTGGGCAGCGGTCAGATTTTTTAAAAAAAGGTCTGATTGGTCAACAATTTTAATTAAAAATGTCGGGAAAATAATGTAACAAATGTACAGAGGTGTGGATTTCTAAAATCACAAGGAAAATCTCTACTGAAATATGTAAAAATGTCTCCGTTTCGGTGTCTGGTTTTCGAGGAGATACACACACACACACACACACACACACACACACACACACACACACACACACACACACACACACACACACACACACACAGTTTTATAAGTATACAAGTGCAGACCCGTTGGGTCTGCTCCCCCAATGGTGTGATCCCCCAACCCAATATGCCTCCAATGGAACTGAAGCCGTTCCCAAATGTAAGATTCCAGCACTCCCCTGCCTCCCTCAGCAGTGGATTAAAAAAAAAATCCAATTGCACCTCCCCTGCCTGCTGCAGCAGTGAAAGGTTCAGAGTGTTCCTGTCTTGCAAGTTTGTTTCGAAGTGTGTTGGAAGCTGATAGGAAGGAGCAGCCGTCAACAAATCAAAAGGCAGAAAGTTAACGAATCAAAAGGCAGACAGGCAGCCGGACGGCAGCCGGTCGGATGGCACGAGAGTTTTAATAGTATAGAGATAGATGTGCAGGGCATGTTTTGTACAGAGGGAGTGGTAGATGACTGGCATCATTGCCAGGGGTGGCAATGGAGGAAGGGATGATAGTGTAATTCAAGAGACTTGAAATAGGTGCATTGCCATGCAGGGAATGGAGGGGTCTGGGTCACCTGCAGACAAAGAAGATTAGTTTAACCTGGCACATTGTGGGCCGTCAGGCCTGTTTCTGTGCTGGACCATTCTATGTTTTATTGTCTAAAAGTCATGGATTTAACTCAAAGATTTTGGGTAAGGTGTATGTTCATCGGGATTTGAGGAAGATATTTTTCACCCAGAGGACAATTGGAACCTGAAATCCACTGCCTGAATGGTGGAGGCAGGTACTCTATCTAAACAAGCATTTGAATAACAAGGCATAGAAGTATTTGGTCTAAATGCTGATTGATGGGATTAGTGTTGATGGTACTTGACAATCAGTGTGAATATGGTGGGTCAAACGGCATGTTTGAGTGCCATATGGTTGTATATTTCTCATTAAGAGGCATTGATAGGATAGATAGATCATTTCCCCAGGGTGAAAGGCAAAGACTAAAGGCAAGGCTTTAAGGTGAGAAGTGTAAATGTATGATTCTCTATGATTCTCAGTATGGTATAGCATCGAGATGTTGCCTTTATGGAAAACAGCAGAGATCAAGTTAATCCTGTATCGCAGTGCACGTATTCATTTTTTTGGGTGGTATCCAATTCGATTGTGTATTTTCCAAGTTGCAAAGATTAATTGTTAACAATTTAAAGCCAATGTTTACTGTCAAAATAACAGCATCCCCTTTTGGTATTCACTGTTATTCAATAATAAACAGTTGTCAACCATGAGCAGAGCAGATGTGCAGTGAAATATCAAGTTCCACAAATGAGGTCCAAATTGTACCATTTCTGTACTTTTATCAAAAATATCATCTTGCCCTGATTTTTAACTCCATTGCCTAGGTTCACTTTGAAAACAGTTCTTAGTTATTGTTAGATCGTGGAAGATGACTATTTTCAGACTAATCATTAAATTTAGCCATTCACATGGATTAAGCAATCATCAGGCTGAAATTTGTCTTTTATGTCAAGCCAGTTAATTTCCTGACAAGCACGGTCATTATTTGTTGGCAAAAGCAGCAGCCTTCTGCATGGAACAAGGTTGAACTAATAGTCAATAACAACAAAACAAAGTTACATTTATTTATTTTCTCAAATGGGAAGAATGCTGGCAACACCAGAGTTTAATGTTCATCCATAATTGCTCTGAACTGAGTTAAATAATCCACCACATTTCAAAGTATTTCAAATTTCCTTCCGTCATAAACAGGTGAGCCTTTACAAGCATTCAGTGTTTCGATGGTTGCCATACTGAGACCAGATATTTTCTAAAATTGTATTTAATTACATGAATTTAAATACCTCAGCTGCCATGGTGGGATCAACGGTGCAGGAGATAGACAGAAAATGCTGGAGTAACTCATCGGGTCAGGCAGCATCTCTTGGGAAAAGGAATGGGTTTTGTTTCAAGTCAGAACCCTTCTTCAAACCTTGCCTGAATCCTAGCAGACCCTGGATCTGTTCAAACCCTTCAGTCTGAAGAAGGGTTCTGACTCGAAAAGTCACCTATACCTTTTCTCCAGAGATGCTGCCTGACTGAGTTACTCCAACATTTTGTGTCTATCTTCGGTATAAACCAGCATCTGCAGTTCCTTCCGACACATTTTCTCAAGGTTTTTTCTGGGTGCTTCAGTTTCCTCCCACATTCCAAAGACGTATGGGTTGATAAGTTAATTGAATAGGGTAGAACAAGTATGAACAGTTCAGCGTGGACAGTGGGCCGAAAGGCCTGTTTCCATGCTGTAGCTCTAAACTAAACTAAACAACAAATGCGCAGGATCTGGATGCTGATTATTTAACTATTAGATACTTAACAATAACATTGGTGGTCTTATCTTAGAAATGAAAAGTGACTTGACCAGCTTGTTTGGCCCCTTGCGGTAGTGTCACAGGATCTCGAATGTCTATAAATGAAGACAGGCAGGTCCTAATTTACCAGCTCAACAGATCACAACATTCCCTCAATCTGGCACTGAGGTGTCAGATTAGATTACTGGTTCAGATCCCAGAATGGACTGTTACAGAAGTAAGATTACTGTCAAGTCAGTGAAATTCATGCAGATCTTCCCATGTATCCATTTTGACCTGATTGTTAATTCTTAGTTTGCTGTTTAATACTTAGTTTGCTTAATTTACATGTTATTAATATTTACAATAGCAGTTGTTTAGACATGGTTTTAGCAGAGATATTTTAATTTAATTTTTTTATTTAATTTCCAGCTTGCTGTGCTTGCCTGTCGCTGTGTGCCTTTCCCCAGATCACAAATCCATTATTTCCCATTGCAGTGGGATTGCATCGTGATATTTTCAGCGAGTGCTTTTGTTGCAGATACATAAATACATAGATACATAGACAATAGGTGCAGGAATGCCATTCGGCCCTTCGAGCCAGCACCGCCATTCAATGTGATCATGGCTGATCATCAACAATCAGTACCCCGTTCCTGCCTTCTTCCCAGATCCTTTGATTCTGCTATCTTTTGAATGCATCCATTGAATCGGCCTCCACTACCTTCTGAGGCAGAGAATTCCACAAATTCCTTGCCTTTGCAATTCATTTGAATTTGATGCCATTTTTGAAGCCTTTTGATGGACCAGTGATGCATTACTTCATGTACAAGCAGAAGATGAACATATATATTTGTTCTGTGTGCAGCATAGTTCAGCCATTCCAATGTGTCATGTAATTGGGTGTGTCAAGACTATAATTTCAAAGCTGACCTAAAAAATGGCACCAGGTTTCTGAAAAACCTACCACTTAGTCATAGTCATAGAGTGACACAGTAGTCCCATCTGCCCACGTTTGGTCTATATCCCTCCAAACCTGTCCTATCCATGCACATCTAACTGTTTCTTAAATGTTGGGATAGTCCCTGCCTCAACTACCTCCTCTGGCAGCTTGTTCAATACACCCACCAACCACCCTTTGTGTGAAAAAGTTATCCCTCAGATTCCTATTAAATCTTTTCCCCTTTACCTTAAACCCATGACTTGGCTAATATTGTCATACAATCATATTTATGAATCTTTTTTTCTTCAAATGAACATCAAATTGACACATATTTCCCCACACTTAAAAGTTCCTTTGTAATATACTTTTGTGTGCTTCTTCCTCCCATATTTCCTGTTGCCTTTTTGGGGGTGTCTTTGTGTCCATCCCCAAGAGAAATAACTTTTCACCCAACTCACAAAGTTGACCAAACAGTCTTTCTCCCTGAGAAAGCTATTTATAAGGACCTCTTCCGTCTAATATACTGCTCTCGTTGCTCACAGTATGCATTCCTTTGCAATGGGAAGATGGGATGCAGACCAGCTTCATATTTTGCTGAAAAATCCCTATTTAATCCACAAATAAAGCACCAAGGTGCCTGCATGTCAGCAAATAAACCCCTCCATTCTGCCTGTTTCATCATTGATCTTGTAGAGCCAACTCACCCAGACTGACCAAGTAGCCTAACCGAGGTAGTCCCACTACCTGTGATGGTGCCTGCCCTTGCAAATAAGTGGGAGGGTCATTTTGCAATGTGGTTATTGCGACTCTGCAACGTGATGTGGATAGGTTTGGTGAGTGTGTATAACGCTGTGTGGTAAAATGTGGGGCCATGCACTTAGGTAAGAGGAATTACAAGCAGACTATTTTCATAATGAAGAGATGTTGCAAATGTGTGAAGTACAGATACATCTAGGTGTTTGGGTGCATGAAATGCAAGCGTTAACAGGGAGCCACAGCAAGTAGTTCAGAAGGCAAATAGCACATTGTTTTTATTACAAGAACGTTGGAATTTAGAAATAAGTGTATTTTATTATAATTGTACTAGGTGTAGGTGTAGTCATTCCAGGATTACTGTGCACAATTTTGATCTCCTTATCTAAGAAAGAATACAGTAAAATTTTAAGCAATCCAAAAGACATTCACAAGGCTGAAAGAATTGTCTTGTCACAATTGACAGAAAAACGTGAGGGGCTAGGTGGTCTACATCTGCTCCTGTTTACTTGTGTTCTTCCATTCTCTTAGATATTTCAGATCTAGGCACTTGATTTCACCCTCTTGCTGCAATCTCACGGTCAAACTTATTTTCCTTAAATGCTTAACTTCTCCTAGCTTTACATCTTTTCTTTTTCCACACATTTTACTGGCTTTCTGAATAATGAAGAATTCACTGATTTATTTTTAGCATCACTACATTGCTGAATTGACTTGATTTGTTATGATGCCTGCAGAGTTTTCTTATTTTGGCTTTCCCCCCTCTCCTGTTCCTTTCTGCATGTGTGTGTCTGACTGACACAAATGCTGAAAAAAATCAAAGCAATCGTGGGACACTAAATAACCTCCTGCCTCCAAACTGTGCCAGCTGACCAGATGTGAATTAAGTGTATTTTTTTGTGTTATTTCCAGATTTCCTGCAATTGCAGATTTGTTTTGCATTTTAGATATATTATAACCGCTTTGGTAGCATTTCTGATTCATTTGTCTATGGTGTCTGTTCCAAAAATCCAGCAACCTAAATTGGAAAAGGAAACTAGAAGTCAAAAATTTCTTTGAAATTTCCGAAAGAAGTGAAACCAAAAAAAATTGAAATAAATCTCTTGATCGTACATAATCATAGAAACTGCACAGAAGAACTTGAAAAAATTTCTCCACGGGGATGTTACATCATTCCTCTTCAGATTCACTTAATTTGCCAGTGATCTGAATCCACATCTATATATTACTAAAACTCTCATCTTGTTTGTTTCTATGTGTATATGTGTATGTGATTCCAGATCTACGGCAAAACAGTACACGATAGCGCTACAATTTTTGGACCACCTTGCTCACAATTGTCTTGTGGTGTCCTGGTTGGGTTGCTCCTGGGCCTGGCCAAGCTGGCCATCCGTGAGTCAAGGCGCCAGGCAGTGGAGGGCTCTACCTGAGCCGGCTGCCTGCCCCTTTTCCGGGGTTACATCCGTGCCTGGGTGGGGTTAGAAAGGGAATACGCCCTGTCCACGGGCACCCTGGGGGAGTTCCGGGACCGCTGGGCTCCGCAGGGTGTTGAATGCATCCTTGACAAGGAGTGTAAGATAATTGTACAGTAGTTTATTAAGGATATTTGTTTGTATTATATTATGGTGGTGGGATCTGGTTTGTTTTATTGTAGTGTAATATTAATTTTTTAATAATTGAATAAAAAATAACATTTAAAAAAGCTGGTTACCGAGCTCACGAAACTGGGTCTCTGCGTATTCATCTGCAATTGAATCCTCGACTTCCTGATCCACAGACCACAGTCTGTTTGAATTGGCGGAAACACTTCATCCTCAGTAACAATTAGTACGGGAGCACCTCAAGGCTGCGTGCTCAGCCCCCTGCTTTACTCAATCTATACCCATGACTGCGTAGCTGGACATAGTGCAAACTCCATCATCAAGTCTGCTGACGGCACCACTGTTGTTGGACGAATCACAGATGGGGACGAGTCAGAGTATAGAAGTGAGATTGACCGACTGACTAAATGGTGCCTGGCACTCAACATCAGTAAGACCAAGGTACTGATTGCAGACTTTGGTAGGGGAAGGATGAGGACTTACAATCCTGTTCACATCACATTTATTATTGTACCGCTGCTGACAAATTCATTTCACTTGCACTTTATGTGCAATGTGACGAATAAAACTGATTGTTGTTGTTATTGTTGATCAATGAGACGATGGTGGAGAGGGTCAAATACTTCAAATTCCTGGGTGTGCATATTTCCGAAGATCTTTCCTTGTCCCAGCACACTGATGCAATTATAAAGAAGGCACATCAGCGACTCTACTTCCTGAGAAGATTACGGAGATTCGGCATGTCGAAGAGGATTCTCCTAAACTTCTACAGGTGCACGGTGGAGAGCATTCTGACTGGTTGCATCATGGCCTGGTTCGGCTATTTGAACGTCCAGGAGCAAAAAAGACAACAAAAAGTTGTGACCACTCCCCAGTCCATCACTTGGTTTGACTTCCCCGCTGTGGAAGGCAAAAATTGTTTCAAAAAGGCAGCCAAATCATCAAAGACCCACACCATCCTGGCCACACACCCATTTCACCATTGCTATCAGGAAGAAGGTACAGGAGCCTGAAAACTGTAACGTCCAGGTTCAGGAACAGCTTCTTCCCTACAACCATCAGGCTATTAAACACAACAACAAATAAGCTCTGAACTCTGAACTGCAAAAGACTTAATTATTATTGCACTATATTTGTTATTTATTGAACTTTTTCTTTTTTTTCTCTTCCCCCATTATGTACTATGTTTACATATTCACATATTCTGTTGTGCTGCAGCAAGTAAGAATTTCATTGTTCCATACGGGACATATGACAATAAAATACTCTTTACTCTTGACTCGACTTGACAAACAAGTGTTCTTATCTGCCATTGGTGAAACTGCTGTCTTGTGCCTGAGAAGAGTCTGTTCTAAGTATAGCCATGAGTTATGTCCAGTGAGTGATCACAATCAGCCCTCATCAAAGCAACAGGATATGACAAGATGCATCAGTAAGGATGGAATCCAACACAGAACAAAAGCCAATATCACCGAGAAAAGGAAGAATACCCCAGGCTGCTCCAGAATTATTCCCTTCCAGTTAACTAAATGTCTTTCAGACTGTTTTGAAATGCAAAGAAACTGCCCTGCATTCGAGAGTCAGACGCACAAAGAAAGTGAGGTCAGGGTTCATTTCAAGTGAGCGCTCACAGAGGATGTGAGGTGCTTGGAGGGAGCTCATCAGTTTATTTAATGGCATTTTTGGAGCACTGACCGTTGTCTTGGCAAAGCTCCTCAAAGGCTTTATTAGAGCATTCCTCAGCACTTTTAGAATTGCCTGGTTATTGGAAGAGATGGGAGGTACAGCAACTGTAGTATGGCTCATTTCACTCAATGGCAAGAATATTGGAATAATAAAGAGGCGACCGTGGCTGACAAGGGAAGTCAGGACAGTATAAAACTAGAAGAGGCCTATAACATAGCAAGGATTAGTGGGAAACCAGAGGATTGGGAAGCTTTTAAAGAACAACAGAAGGTAACTAAAAAGGCAATAAGGGTAGAAAAGATGATATACGAAGGTAAGCTAGCCAATAATATAAAAGAGGATAGCAAGTTTCTTCAGTTATATAAAGAGTAAGAAAGAGGCAAGAGTGGAAGTTGGACCACTGGAGAATGAGGCAGGAGAAGTGATAATGGGGAATAAAGATATTGCAGAGGAGTTAAATAACTTTTTTGCATTAGTCTTCACAGTGGAAGACACCCGTAATGTGCTTGAAATTCAAGAGAGTCAGGGGTTGGAAGGTAATGGATTGGTTATTACTAGGGAGAAGGTGCTTGGGAAGCTGAAAGAGAAGAAGGTGGATAATTTACCTGGACCAAGTGGGCTGCACCTTAGGGTTCTGAAAGAGGTGGCTTTAGAGATTGTGGAGGTATTGACAGTGATATTTCAAGAATCACTAGAGACAGGAGAAGTCCCAGATGATTGGACAATTGCCAATATTACCCCGTTCCACAAGAAGGGAGCAAAGCAGAATAGTGGGAACTATAGGCCGGTTAATCTCACTTCGGTGGTTGGTAAGATTTTGGAGTCCATTATAAAGGTTGAGGTTACGGAGTACAATAAAATGTGAAGGGGAGGCCTTGCTTGACAAATTTGCTGAAATTCTTTGGAGAAGTAAATGGCAGGAGAGACAAAGGAGAGTCAGTAAATTAGATTTTCAGAAAGCCTTTGATAAGGTGCCACATGTGAGGCTGCTGAGGAAGATGATAGCCCAGAGTATCAAAGGTCAGATACTAGCATGGATAGCAGGTTGGCTGGAAGGCAGAAGACAAACAGCGGCAATAAATGAGGCTTTTTCTGGTTGGCTGCCAGTGACTAGCAGAGTTTGTTTTAGTTTAGAGATACAGCGCGAAAACAGGCCCTTCGGTCCACCGAGCCTGCACCAACCAGTGATCCCTGTACATTAACACTATCCTACATACACTAAGGACAATTTACATTTTACCAAGTCAATTAACCTACAAACTTATACATCTTTGGAGTGTGGGAGGAAACCGAAGATCTCGGAGAAAACCCACGCGGTCACGGGGAGAACGTACAAACTTCGTACAGACAGCACCTGTAGTCAGGATCAAACCCGGGTCTCCGGTGCTGCATTCGGTGTAATGCAGCAACTCTACCATTGCAGGGGCCCGTTACTCTTCACGTTGTATATTCATAATTTGGACGAGGGGATTGAATCCTTTGTGGGCAAGTTTGCGGATGATACAAAAATAGGTGGAAGAGCAGGTAGTATAGAGAAAGCAGGGACTCCGGAGACGGACTTGGACAGTTTGGGAGAGTGGGCAAAGAAGTGGCAGATGGAATATAGTGTAGCAAAGTGTGGAGTTATGCATTTTGGCGGTAGGAATAAAGGCGTGGTCTATTTTCTAAATGCGGAGAGAATCCAGAAATCGGAGGTGCAGAGGGACTTGGGAGTGCTGGTGCAGGATTCCCAAAAAGTTAATCTGCAAATCAAAATGGTAGTAAAGATAGGAAACTCAATGCCAGCATTTATTTCAAGAGGGCTTGTATACAAAAACAGGGATGTAATGCTGAGGCTCCATAAGGCGCTAGTAAGGCTGCATTTGGAATATTGTGAGCAATTTTAGGCACCATACTGTATCTGAGGAAGGAATTGCTGGCTCTGGAGAGGGTTCAGAGGAGGTTTACAAGAATGATCCCAGGAATGATTTTTAACCTATGTTGAGCATTTGTCGGCACTGGTCCTATACTCGCTAGAGTATAGAAGAATAGAGGACCTCATTGAAACATATAGAATAGTGAAAGACTTCGATAGAGTGGATGTGGAGAGGATGTTTCCGCTAGTGGGAGAGTCTAGGACCAGAGGTCATAGACTCACAATTAAAGGACGTTCTTTTAGGAAGGAGATGAGGAGAAATGTATTTAGTCAGAGGGTGATGAATCTGCAGAGGCCAAGTGAGTGCATATTTTTGAGGCAGGGATAGATAGATTTTTGATTAGTACAGGTGTCAGAGGTTATGGGGAGAAGGCAGGAGAATTGGGTTAGAAGGGAGAGATAAATCAGCCATGATTGAATGGCGGAGTACACTTGATGGGCCGAATGGCCTAATTCTAGTTCTATCACATGACTTTTTGACCTTATGACCTCAAGGCGAAGGAAAATTATCCCATGGAGGACAGTGCCTGGTCAATCAGGTCACCCAGCTGTTGCCACAGAAATCATTACAATTCTTTGGTTTTGACCTAACGAGTTTCCTTTAAGGAGTTTGAATTAGAAGGAATCAATTTTTATTTTGCCAATAATAAGGTTGTAAATACAAGGAAATGTTGACAATACAGTTGAATGACAATCAATCCAAGTATCGCCTCCTAACTGCTCGTGTCAATAGAATCAGCAACAACCCAGTTAATGAGCTTGATGAAGCAGGAACCACCCATTGTTTTCATCAGGAAACTCATCAAAATAATCTCAATTCAGAAAAACAGCAAGGAGCAGATGTTGGCAGGAACTGAGGTCCCATGAAATTGCAGTTTTATTATTTGCTATTTTATAAAATATAATGATGGGAATAAATATGCTAGGTCAATGAGCAAGTGATGCGGAATAGTTCAATCACTAAAATAAATGCAATTACTGCCACTGTTGTAATTGCGGCAAATAAAGATAGTAATATTTACCTTTTGAGGAAGCCAACAAAAATTTTAGAATGGATGCATATCAGGCAAATAAAGTTGGGAAAATCTATTGAGTTAATTTGTCAGGAAAGATTCTCACTACACTCTGGCTTTCTCGGTGACATTTTTAATCTCCTTGTTCAATGTTATACTCAACAATTGAATATATTTTATCTTTTGCCCAAAGCCCAGTTAGAGAGTGATAAATATTTGAAAATGGATCCAGCATTGATTACATACTAGAGAGGTTTCGTCAGAGTGGATATTGCAATGGGAATTTGGGGATACTGTAAACCCAAATTGTGGGGGAAGAAAGTTTCAATACAGAGTAAGTGTCAGCACAGTAAGCGATAACTTTAATAAACTTGTACGATAGCATATAATTACATTGTTTCACAAAACTAAATGGAAGCCAGTATATTTTGAAAGGAGAGAATAGAGGTCACTTATTGGGGGAATGAAAGCCCAGCTGGGGTAGAGAAACAATGGGAAAATGGCATACAAATACATCCTGCCCAATACCATAAAGCAACCCAAATACTCTGGCTTATTTCTAAAGAGATGGAATTGAAATGTTGGGCTCAACATTGAGGAATCTTACAGAATTAAATACAATTCTGATCACCAAATTATAAAAATTATGTAGTGTAAAGGTTCTTTTTCATGAATTCATCTGATTTCTCAGAGACCAAACAGTGGAACAGCATCTTTTTAGTTTAGTTTTTGGTTTAGAGATACAGCGTGGAATGAGGCTCTTGGACCCACCGAATCCATGCCGACCAGCACTAACAGCGGAGTGCCCGGAGAAGATCAAACCAGTCTCTGGCGCTGTAAGGAACTCTATCGCGTTGGTCACCCTGATTTCTTTTTTTTTTTTTTTTGAAAATATTTTTTATTGGAGATAGGTACATAACCTAATTACATCATTATTACATCATTACATAGTCTTACATTTTTAAATTGATAATATTGTCAATTATTATTACATTGTCTCCAATACTTTTTGCCTTTTTTTTTTTTTTAAACTAGATAGAACTAAAGAGATAGATGAAGTAAAGAAAGAAAAGAAAGAGAAGAAAAACAAAAACAAAAACAAAAAAAAAAAAAAAAAAAAAAAAAAAAGGAAAAAGATAGTTAAAGAAGAATGGAAAAATTTATTAAAATAAAAAAGACTTCATTCGAGATATATTCGTACGTTTCAGAGTATAGTATTTCATCCATTCTTTAGCCCGCGTGCTAGTCAGGTTCCTGTGCTGAACCATTCTGACCCTTTAAATAATCAATAAAAGGAGACCATGTTCCAACGAATAATTCCTGTTTGTCCAACAGGGAAAATCTGATTCTTTCCACGTTTAAGGTCTCCGTCATTTCTATAATCCACATTTTGATTGTGGGGGCCGTAGGGCCTTTCCAAAATTTTAGAATTAATTTTTTTCCTGTTATTAAACTATAATCAATAAAGTTTCTTTGTGTTCTAAGTGTTTGATTTAATTCTAATATTCCGAGTATTATTAATTTTGGATCTGGGTCCAATTGTGTGCTGGTTACTTTAGATATTATACTAAAAATATTTACCCAGAATTTTTTAATTTTTATACAGTTTGCAAACATATGAGATAATGTAGCTTCTAAATGTTGACATTTATCACATATAGGTGAGATATGTTGAAAAATGTTATGTAATTTTGTTTTTGAATAATGTAACCTATGTATTACTTTAAATTGTATTAGAGAGTGTCTAGCGTTTAGTGAACACTGATGTATGTGTTGCAAACTTTCTTCCCAAGTATCTTTCGTTATTACTTGATTTAATTATTTTTCCCATGTTTGTCTGTGTAAGTCCGTCGAAGGAATGTCACTGTCTAATAAGATATTATATATATAAGATATTAATTTTTCTGTATTAGGATGTTTGTTCCAACATTCATCAAGAATTTCTGAATTTCTAATTCGAAAATTTTGGGAGTTCGATTTTACATAATCTCTAAGTTGAAGATATCTGAAATAATCATTTCCTCGAAGTCCATAAGTCTGTTGCAATTCCTGAAATGTCAGAAAAGTGCCTTCCTTGTAAAGTTGTCCCATATTTTTAATTCCATAATTCTTCCATTGTGTAAAACCCCTGTCCAACCATGAAGGCTTAAACAAAGGATTATTCACAATTGGAAGAAAAAGTGATAAATTATCTAATTTTAATGTCTTTTTTAATTGTTTCCAAATTCGTATAGCACTAAATATTATAGGGTTTTCCCTATAAATTTTTTTGTTTAATTTAGACGTAGCAAATAATATCGAACCGATATCAAAAGGTAAACAATCTTCCTTTTCCATTTTTAACCAGTCTGGTTGATGATCTATTTCTTCCAACCAGAAATTCATATTTTTAATGTTAACTGCCCAGAAATAAAACAAAAAATTGGGTAAAACCAAGCCTCCATTTATTTTTGATTTACACAAGTGTCTTTTGTTTATCCTATGATTCTTATAATCCCAGATAAAATCATTAACAATAGAGTCCAATTTTTTAAAAAAGTTTTTTGCCAGATATATCGGAATTGTCTGAAAAAGATATAATATTTGCGGTAAAAAAATCATTTTTATGGCATTGATTTTGCCTACCATTGAGATAGGAAGTGTTTTCCAGTATTGAATATTCTTATGTAGTTTGTTCAGTAATGGGGGGAAATTTGCTTTAAATAATGATGTATATATCTTAGTTACATAAATACCTAGATATTTAAATTTTTCATTTACTATTTTAAATGGAAATTGTTGTATTATCTGTTTGTTATGTTCCCTTATTGGCATAATTTCACTTTTATTCCAATTTATTCTGTATCCTGAAAGTGAACCAAATTGGGTTATTAGCTTTAATACGTTTGGAATACTAATTTCTGGTTTTGTAATGTAAATTAATACATCATCTGCGTATAGAGAAATGTTATTCACTGTGTCCTTTGTGTTATACCCATGTATTTCCGGATGCCCCCTAACTCTTTCTGCCAGTGGCTCAATAGCAAGCGCAAATAATAATGGAGATAATGGGCATCCTTGTCTACAACCTCTAGATAGGCTAAATTTAGGTGACAACCTTTGATTTGTAAATATTCTAGCCGTGGGATTTGTATATAAGTTTTATCCATGTACAGAATTTCTCCCCTAGCTGCATATTTTCCATCACCGAAAATAAATAAGGCCATTCGACCTGATCAAATGCTTTTTCAGCGTCAAGTGAAATTATTGCTAGATCTTCATTAATAATTCTCTTGGAATATATAATATTAAATAATCTTCTTAGATTATAATATGAGTATCGTTTCTGAATAAAGCCTGTTTGGTCAGGGTGTATTAATTTATTCATCACTGTACTTAATCTATACGCTAGTATTTTAGTTAAAATTTTCTGATCTGTATTTAAAAGTGCAATTGCTCTGTATGATCCCGGGTCTTCCAGATCTTTATCAGCTTTAGGAATAAGTGTTATTATTGATTCATTTAAAGTGTCTGGAAGTTTCTGTTGAGTATATATATACTCATACAGTCTTTGTAAACGTGGGCTAAGCAAATCATAAATTTTTTAATAAAATTCGGAACCTAAACCATCTGGTCCTACTGCTTTACCATTTTTTAAAGAGCCAATAGACTCCTCAATATCCTTTATCGTAATCTCCCTTTCTAATAATTCTCTATCGTTTGAATCTAAACCTTTTAAATTACATTTTATTAAAAAATCTGCTATTCCTTCTGATTGTGCTACGGTTTTAGTTGAATAAAGGTTATGATAGTATTGGAGAAATCTATCATTTATGTCCTTGGGCATTTTTAATAATTCTCCTGTCTCTGTTCTAATTTTATGAATTGTTTTTTCCCCTTCCATTTTTCGTAACTGACGTGCTAATAATTTTTGTGGTTTGTCTCCAAATTCAAAATGTAGTTGTTTGGTTTTTTGATAAAGTTTTATTACTTGTTCTGAATACATTTTATTTAATTTATATTTCAATACAGCAATTTTATTATGTTTTAAAGTAGATGGCATTCTCGCATTTTCTATATCTAGTTGCTTGATTTCAATTTCCAATGTTTGTTGCTTAATCCTGTTCTCTTTATTATAAAATGCTTGAGCAGAAATTAATGTACCTCGAACATACGCTTTAAACGTTTCCCACATAAGAGAAGTAGGTGTGTCAGGGTTGTCATTTACCTCAAAAAATATTTGAATCTGTTTAATAATATATTCCTGGCATGATCTTTCGTTCAAAATTTGTGGGTTAAATCTCCAATATGCTTGTTTCTCGGACATTCCATTTAATTTAATCATGAATGTTACAGGTGCGTGATCTGAGATTATAATGTTATGGTATTTTGAATTATAAATAAATGGGATAAACATAGAGTCAACTAAAAAATAATCTATTCTTGAGTATGTTTTGTGTACTGGTGAGTAAAATGAATATTCCCGTCCAGTTGGGTTTTCTATTCTCCAGACATCCTTAATATTAGTGGTATTAATAAATGAATTTAGAAATACACTTGATTGAGATTTTACTTTTTTTTGCCTTGATGATCTATCTAAGTATGGATCTAATGTACAATTGAAGTCTCCTCCAATTATTAATTTATATTGTGTAAATTCAGGAATTTTATTAAATGTTTTATTAAAAAACTTGGGGTTATCAAAATTAGGCCCATAAACATTAAGAAGAATCACTTTTTCTCCATTTAACTCTCCAACTAATATAATATATCTACCATCAATATCCACTATTGTTGAAGAGTTCTTAAAAGGTATTCCTTTACGAATTAGTATTGCAACTCCTCTGGACTTATGGGAAAAGGAGGAATGATATGATTCAGCGATCCACTTAGCTTTAAGTCTATGTTGAGATTCCTTTTTAAGGTGTGTTTCTTGCAGAAATATTATATCTGTTTTGATTAAATTTAGATGTGCCAAAACTTTACCTCTCTTAATTGGTTCATTAATTCCCTTGACATTCCATCTACAAAATGTTATTCCCTGACCCCCTCTTGTCATATTAACATCTTGCATCTTGTTTCTAAGGTGGTCTATAACCGAGCAGAAGGTACAACACATAGAACCTGACCCTGCTCCCGAACCTCAAATAGATGAATTTAAAATCATATACATCGCTCTTCCGAACACATCTCCTTGTATTAGTCTTATTTTTCCATTCAAACATTAAGTTATAAAAATATTTAAAGTGAAAAAAGTGATAGAGTTGGTTAGTATAGGGTGAAAGAAAAAGAACTACATCTACAATTAGTGTAGTTAGTGATAGCCACACTAACGTGGCTAGAATTCTAAAGACTTCCGTAGCCTTTGTAAAAAAAAAATTTCCAGCTCCGTGCCCGAAGAAAAAAAAAAAAAAAGATTATTTCTAACATTCAAATAACTTCTTTGGGAGTAACAAACTTATTTACATATCCATACATACACACACACAATATACACATATATATACATATATATATATATATATATATATATATATATACATATATACCCACATGTATACATACATAAGCACGCAACCCTGCAGAAAAGTTCAAAAACAGCAAAAATTCACAACGTTATTATTCTCACATATCATATTAATTTTTTCGCTAAATCTATAAATTTAATTTTAAATCAAAAAAAAATGAGAAAAACCGTTAAACTTTTTAGTGACGTAAGCTAATTTACCTCTTGCATATCTTCCTATATAATATAAGTGTGTAATTCATTTCTACGTTAATCGAAGACTATTAATTATTAATCATTGTTATCAATCATATACAGTATTAAATTTTTATGAGAAATGTTAATGTTAATAAATTTAGTGGTAATATAAATATTTAATAAGTATTAGTTGTTACATATATAGTTAGGCATGAATATACAGATAATAATATTGATTAATAAACAAAAATACAAAGATCACGGTTTTATCCAATGTCCTCCGTCCATTTCGGTTTCCGAATGTCCTTAAAGCTCTTAAAAGAACTTTAAAGGTCCTTTTAGATCTGGCTTGACTCCTAAGGAGTAATGTAAATTCTTCAGTCTATGGTCATGTTACTGACTTCTTTGGCATATTCCAGTGCTTTTTCATGGTCTGTAAAAAAGTGCTCCTTGGACTTGTAGGAGACTCTTAGTCTTGCGGGGTAAAACAAGCTGTATTTCAAATCAGGTACATTCTTCAGTATTCTCTTTGTCTCAGTGAACAGCGCTCTTTTCTTGAAGACTTCTGCCGGATAATCTCGGTAAATACTGAATCTCACACCTTCAAAAAGGAGCTGTCCGCCTCGAACAATTTTCTTCATTATATCATCAAATTCATGATCCAATTGCACCTTTACGATAATTTGTCTTGGACGGACATCATCTTGTGTACGACGTTGCTGCGCTCTATGAGCTCGACCGAGTGAAGGTTTGTGATCCAATTTTAAGGCTTTTTGTAATAGGTCTGCCACAAAATCCCGAGTGCCCATTTCCTTCTCACTTCCTTCTTTCACCCCTACAATTCTTAAATTCTTACGTCTTTGACGCCCCTCCAAATCAATACACTTATCACTTAGTTTGATCACCATATCGGAGAGGCGTTGGTTTTCAGTAAGGAGTCGACTTACAGTTTCCTCACTTGTCGTCGCCCATTTCTCAAGTTCGGTTATCGCTGTTCTATATTGATCAAGTTCGTGATGAATGGGGTCCACCACCGTTTTAACCTTCGTTTCCACCGAAACGAGCCTGGATTCCAGCACTTCCATCTGATCCTTGATCTCTTCCTCCCTCGTCCTCTTCCAGATTTCCAGCATTTTTTGAACGGTAGAAAGCATTTCTGCTTTAAAATCTACCTTAAAAGAGTCGAGTTCCTCTTTAAACTTCTCTCCAAACTTCTCTCCAAAGGTTTTCATTTCGGCAGCGAGAAAGATTTTAAGATCCTCCATTTCAGACCTTTTCTGTTTCATTTTCTTCGGAGGGTCTTCCTGGGCCGTCAGTGTAACTGAGGCCGAGGCCTCTGTAGGGCCTTCCTCTTCCATCTGCGGTTTCCCTTTACCGGTTTTTTTTTGTGTCCCACGGGGGGGGGTACGTTGTACCGACGACATACCATAAAGTCGCGCGCCTGATGACGTCACGCAGGCAGCCGTTCAGATCGCGATCGCTGCAGGTAAAACCCGATTTTCTCCCGTTTTTAATTTCTTCGGCACGGAGCTAGTTGGCGCTGGACTCAAGCCTCCATAGCGCCACCGGAAGTCCGGTCACCCTGATTTCTGACATCAATTTGTGTTATGCTGTCATTGGTAGGTTCTTCGTCCTTTTAATAAAGTATATCTAGTCTAAGTCTGTGAGATCTTGATGAGTCATGTTATAATTTCTGAATCACTCATAAACGCGTTGCATGGTCATCCTACAATTTTGTTGCATAGTCTGACTCCTGACCTCAAAATACTTAATATCTACAGTTACTACAAGGTGGCACTCAGTGGTCACTCCACAGAGGATGAAGGCTGTGAAGGAAGGCAAGCCCAGGTCCAAGTTTCAATAGTTTACCAATTTCTCAAGGGTGCAGCAGTATACTTCTTTTTAACGAATAATTAACAAAGGATTAATGGCAAAGACAACTATGATTTCACACTTTTCAATGTTTTCAACTGGGCTTTAAAGCAGCAAAGAAATTGGTCAACTAACCATTTTGGGCACAAATTTAATTTAACTTATAGTGGCACAGTTAGCAGTGCCATTGCTACACATCAGCAAAATCCATGTCCTTGAGACTATCTATGTGGAGCTTTTATATTTTCCCTGTGACTGTGTTGGTGTCTGATTGGTAGCAAAACCACCTAGTGGTCATCCCAAAAATACCAAATGTCAATTGTAGTGAAAAACCTTAGGGATTGTAACATCCAGTCCTACTAATCAATATGAACATCTGGATCAAATCAAAAAACGTTAGGGATTGTAACATCCAGTCCTACTAATCAATATGAACATCTGGTTGCGTTGGGGGAACAGGTGAGTGGTGGAATATTGCATCGGGGAATGGGTTGTGTTGGGGGACCAGGCCTCCCATGTGATTGGGACCCAACAGGTCCCAATCACTAAGTTACAGAGTTCAGCAACTAAGTTACAGAGAAAGGTTGAACAAGTTAGGTCTTTATTCTTTGGAACGCAGAAAGTTAAGGGGGGACTTGATGGAGGTCTTTAAAATGATGAGAGGGATAGACAGAGTTGACGTGGATAAGCTTTTCCCATTGAGAGTAGGGAAGATTCAAACAAGAGGACATGACTTGAGAATTAAGGGACAGAAGTTTAGGGGTAACATGAGGGGGAACTTCTTTACTCAGAGAGTGGTAGCTGTGTGGAATGAGCTTCCAGTGGAAGTGGTGGAGGCAGGTTCGATTTTATAATTTCAAAATAAATTGGATAGGTATATGGACGGGAAAGGAATGGAGGGTTATGGTCTGAGTGCAGGTAGATGGGACTAGGGGAAAATAAGTGTTCGGCACAGACTTGAAGGGCCGAGATGGCCTGTTTCCGTGCTGTAATTGTTATATGGTTTATATGGTTCCAACGGTCTAGTTCTCCACTATAAGTTGTCCCAAGTAGGTAGGTGAGTGGTACAATCGGGAAGGGGTGCAAGAGGATATGCAAATTGTTTTTGAAAAATGGGATTATTGTAAAATGAGTGGTTGATGATTGGGGCAGATTAGATGACCAAATAACCTGTTTGCATGCTATATCCCCTTATAACTATAACTATGATTCAGTGAAAGATACCACAGTGTGCAAGTTCATTAAATGTGATTTTTTAGATTATAAATTATTAAATGTTATACTTATTTGCTATTTATTTAACTTGAATAGTGTTATTAATTTAAAATACATCTTTCCATAATTTCATGAATCTCAGGTAGACAAAATTGCTGGAGAAACTCAGAGGGTGCGGCAGCATCTATGGAGCGAAGGAAATAGGCAACGTTTCGGGCCGAAACCCTTCTTCAGACTGAAGGTCATTTTTCATGAAATCTCGTTAGTTTAAAGCGATAATCTTATTGAAAAAATGAATGCTTATAATTAATATTTTTATTGTTTCACAGATGTCAATATTTTAACCAATTGTTTAACTGAACAGTTAAAATTTCCACTTATTTGTGTTCAATCACAATCCAATAAACGGTGAGGCATTGAATACAATATTTAATCAGGTTTTGAAAGGACCATGTGGAAACAGTAAAAATAACTATGTCATTTGAATGAAGGCTACACCATTATTGTAACTCTATATGAAAATTCAATGAACCTTCAATTATTATACATTTGAAGGGTATGTTTAATTTTATTCATTTGAAGGGCATGTTTTATTTTAACTTCAAAACAGAATGTATTACGTGGTGGGACATTGAATACAGCATTTAGTCTGATGTATGGAAAATTAGAAACCTACATGATTATTCATTTGAATGTCGTGTTTAATTTTAGCGGTGAAAATGAAGATTTTTTAATTAGTTGGGTATGTGAACTTCTAGAAAAAATATCATTGCAATTTTGAAAACTTTTGTTCTTTGTTTAATCATTGCAGATCATGACTAATGCCAATAATGAACCACACTCCAAAATTACATCATGATATAAATCACTGTCAGCTCTGTTCAATGTAATGTTATTTATTTTCAGTTCTATATTAGTTTTCTACTTCTAGGTCAGTTAATTAAGATGTTTCCTTTGTCTTATCACATCATATTTACAAAATTAATTTGATATAAGCACTATTATTTTATCTGATTAACAGATTCATTAGAATAATTGAACGATTATTAAATTGCTTAATATGTCATATCATCTGGAAATCCCTTGAATAATGCAAGATTCAAAATGTTTATTCCGGTGGTTCAAGCAAATAAAGTCTTGGTAGCCACTCTTTCAATTAAATTACACTAAATAAGGATTACATTTATAGATCAAAAAAATATTAACATAAAGATCTGAAATGTAGGTGACTTTTGATCAGAATGGAAATATTTGTAGCAGTTACAGAGAATATTTAATATCTTTTGATCACTGTTCAGTTATTCACTTACATGAATGTATCATACAACTGGTCCGCGGACTCCATTAATTCTGGAAAACCATTCTCAGTCAAATGATGGAATGGTTACAACACATTTGATGGCTAGATGCAGATGAGGTGGATCTGAAGAAAGTAGCCCTGCTTTCCTCTCCTGAGCACAAATTAGTAAGATCATGAAGCAGCATAAGGCATATGAATAATTTTAGGGGGCACAACATTCTTGTAAATCTTCTCTGCCCTCTTTCCAGCTTAACAACATCCTTCCTGAAAGCAGGGTGAACAAACTGAACACAATACTCCAAATACGGCCTCACCAATCTCATGTACAACTGTAACATAACATCCCAACTTTTGTACTCAGTACCCTGACTGATGAAGGCCAATGAACTGAAAGTCTTCTTGACCACCCAATCTACATGTGACGTCAGTTTCAAGGAACTAGATAGCTGCGCTCCGAGCTCCCTCTCCTCTAGAACATTCCCCAGATCTGTGTCATTCACTGTGAAGCTCCTGCCCTGGTTTGACTTCACAAAATGCAACACCTCACAATTATCTACATTAAACTCCATTAACTATTCCTCAGCCCACTTGTCCCGTGATCAACATCCCGCTGTAATTTTTGATTACCATCTTCACTATCTAAGCAATCATCCACTTTACCGTCATGTGCAAACATATTAAGAATTCCTTCTACTTTCTCAACAAAATCAGTGATGTAAACTACAAACAAATCAGGCCCAGCAGCGTTCTCTGAGGCTAATATCCAGGAAAACCAAGCAACCAGGAAAGCAGACAGCATGTTATTGTTTATTGGGAATAGAATTAAACACAAAAGTTGTCAGGATATACTGAAGTTACACTTGGCAATGGTGTGACCACATCTGGAGTTTTATCTACAGTACTGGTCCCCATATTTAAGAAAAAATATAAATGCATTGAAAGCAGCTTAGAAAAGATTTACTAGAATTGTATGGATTTATTTTTGATGAAATGTTGTTCCGATTCTCTTGTAGGAGTCTCTTGAATTTAGGTTACCACTTTAAAAAAACGGATCACCCATTTAACATACATACAAACACACCTACTCATCCCTTTGAGTCTGCTTTGACATTCTGCAGGAACATCATTACTATGATTGTTATCTCAACTTGGCAGTTTCAAGACAGAGAAATTTTCATTTTATTCTCTAAGATGACAGTCAGTCTTTGAAACACAACTTCCTCAAAGAGTGGTGGAGCAAGAGTCTTTGGATTTTTGTTAAGATGGAGGTTGATAGATTCTTCATCAATGATTGAAAGATTACTAGGGTAAGTAAGAAAACAGACTTGAAGTTATAGTCAGATTTGACCTTATTGAAAACGGAAACATATTCAAGCAGACGACTCCTGTCTCTAATTTGAATGATTCTGTGTTCAAATGTATATTTAAGAACTCCATAAACTCTTTCCTTGAATTGTGAGTTTTGTCTAGCTCTTAATTGATTATTAGGTTTCGTTAACTTCAGTGGAGATATATGTTGGAAGCAATATTCCATGCACCTGCAATGCTACATCACCATGTGTTGCAATCACATGCATTTTTTGTTTTAAGGACAATACAATATCAATGTGAATGTTATCAAATTCCAGTGCTCTATAATTTGTCTTCTTATATCTTTCACTTCCACTCCATTTTCAAATAGCTCCTATAGCTTGCTCAATCTAAAATCAAAATGAGAAGATATCAAAGTGAGCAAAAAAACATCTTTCTCTCAGAAAGATCAAATGCTGGAAAAGTTTTCAGGATAATCTTAGACAGTCATTCTGTCCTGGATATTTTTATCATTCAGACGGTTTATATAAAAACAGCCAAATACGTTATTTTTAATGGTGCTACGTTAACAAGAAGCTTGAATAAAAGTGAGTCATTCAGACTTGTAATTCTTTTGTTCTGAGAAATCAATATCATTTGCCTAATTAGGAAATGCAACATATCGACTCGTCATCACCAGAAATATTGAAAACATTCTCATCACGCCTTTAATCATGCCTTTGTTTTACTACTCAATTAGAATAATGAATAATGTCAGGTTTAGTTGTTTATATCATTGGCAGAGTGCAACATCCAGTCATTGCCGAGAAATGATTATGGTTGTAAATGCACCTAAGCTAATGAAATAGACTAATAACTTGGCAAATTTTATTCCCAATCAAGGCAGAACTGATTACATCTTTCCAAGCTCAGTTATATCCCTTGCAAGGTCATTATTCCACCACAGTAAACAGATAGGTTGAAAGTATGTTTTAAATCACTAAAAAGCAGTTACGTTTTCAGTATCACCTTTTGCACTTTATAATGCTTCAATGCTCAATCAACTTCTTATATCAACTAGTAAATTGCATAAATAATCCAATAATATGAAAGTTCTTCTTATGATGTTGAATTAACTAGTTAATTTGTGTACAAATGCAGGAAATGGACTGGGTAAACCATTTTATTTACCCAGCTATTCAATGTAAATAAAGATAACAAACTTTTAACTTTTCTTTTATTCTGCCATCTAAAGGAATAACAAAATAATATTACAATTTGCTATATTCTGTGATGCTGCAAGGATATAAAGCATGTCTAAACTCACACATTATTTTATTTTGTACTAGAATTGGTTTATTATTGTCATGCAAACCGACATACAATGAAAAATCTTTGTTTTGATTGCAACCAGACAAATCAATACCTGAGCACAACAGGTAGAGCAAAATTAGAAAGAAAACAAATTGCAGAATGTTACAGCTGCAGGAAAGGACCAGACAAAAAAATGTGCAAGAGCTAAAATTAAGTTGATTGGGAGATCAAAAATACATCCTCAGCACATGATAGGTCCATTAAAGAATCTGATAACAGGGGGGAAGAAAATGTTCTTGAATCATGTTGGTAAGTGCTTTCAATCTTTTGTATCTTTTGCCAAATGGGAGAGAGGTAAAGAGGGAATGACCGGGACCTGAGTGGTCCTTGATTGTGTTGGACCAAGGCAGTGTGAAGTGCAGGTGGAGTAAATGGAGGGGGGAGGCTGACGCGTGATGGACTGGGCTGTGTCAACAGTTCTGCAATTTCTTGCAGTCTTGGTCTTTGAGACTGTGCCATAACACTGCTGCAGTATCCTCTTTTGATCCTGATAATTCCATTGGATCACTTCTCTCAGAGGGCTTAATGCATAGTTAATGGTAGTTCTTACTTTAATGGACTCAGTTATAATTTCCATTTAGGTTGCTTCTTAAGGATTTCCATTTTTGTATCACTGCCTTCATGCCAGTTTGAGCTTAATTTCCTGTGGATATAGAATCGTTTATCTTTTCTCCATTCCTTTTGAAGTTACAAAGTCAACGTCTGATTTTCCATGCCTGGATCATCTCCAAGACTCTGATTTCTGACGTACCTTAATATCCAAAAATCTTTTGATCTCCACTTTGAATGTACTCAGTGAGAGAGCTCCACAAAGTTAGAATTTCAGAGTGAATTAACATCTACTCACTTTCATCCTGAATTGGCAACCCCTTAATTTGAGATTATATCCCCTGGTTTTAGATACCTCAGCCAGGGGGGAAATCTTTCATGTCCAGCCTTGTGAGAATGCTGCATGTTTCACTGAGGTTACTTACGGTATCTCCAAATTCTAGACAGTGTCGCCCAGTCTGTTGAATCTCCCCTCACTTGACTTTGCCCTTTCACATTCACTTCACATGACTATATAATCATAAAGCATTTCTTTGTCCACTACACCCAGCTATGTACAAGACTCATGTTTAATTATCATATGCCCTGAAATGGAACAATATAATTCTTACTTGCATCAATACAACAGAGATGTAAATATAGTACTATAATACTCTGTAAAAGCCATAATATAAAACAAAAGAATTCAGAGTGTATATATAAAACAAAAATTAACAGTGCAAAGTCAAAAATAATGTCCGCAAGTCTATGTAGTTCGGAGACAATTAGGGGTGGCATGGTGACGCAGCGGTAGAGTTGCTGCCTTACTGCTGCCGACCCGGGTTCGATCCTGACTACGGGCGCTTGATTGAATGGAGTTTGTACATTCTCCCAATTACCTGCGTGAGTTTTCTCCGAGATCTTCCGTTTCCTCCCACACTCCAAAGACATACAGGTTTTTAGGTTAATTGGCTTGGTATAAATGTATATTGTCCCTAGTGAGTTTTGGATAGCGTTAATGTGCGGAAATCGCTGGTCAGTGCGGACTCGGTGGGCCGAAGGGCCTGCTTCCAAGCTGTATCTCTAAACTAAACTAAACTAAATTAAACAATTTGGAAGTTGTATTGTTTAATAGCCTGGCGGTTTTATGGAAGAAGCTGCTCCTGAACTTGGGGTCCTATACCACCTTCCCGATGGGAGGAGTGAAATAAGAATGTGGTCAGGGTGGTGTAGGTCAGCTGAGATGCGTTCATTTTGTTCATCAATGGCTTATTTCTCTAACGTGAACCTTAAACAAGTGTTAGTCCCTTCTTTAATTATTTTATAAGGAACATGATGTCTATTTAAGGGGATCAGCAGGAAGACCTGGAATTCTGGGTTTTGGGGCAGTGGGAGTTTCAGGATTTTCTGTAATGACAGCTCTGCCTGGAGATGCTTAGATTGCTTAACGTTTGACTTAGGGTTGTGTCTTAGTCTTTGACAATTGTGGTAACATTCTAAGGACTATATGCTGTGGATCTGCAACCAGCTTGATGGGAAGAGGTGGCTGCTGTCCTTTCTAGTAATGGGGCTAAAGTGGACGGGTTAATCATTATTTTACTAAAAATGTTAAAACATGCGTAGTCAAACATCATCTGTTTGCCTCAAGCAGGTGAGCAAAAATAAAACTCATGCACGATGATAAGAATGCAAGCGGATCCATGAAGTTGTGAAGAAAATCTGATTGATTAATTGAATTGAATACCTTTATTGTCATTCAGACCTTACGGTCTGAACGAAATTTCATGCCTGCAGTCATACATACAATCATACAATAATAAACAACAATAAACACAAATTAACATCCACCACAGTGTATCCTCCAAGCACCTCCGCACTGTGGTGGAGGCAAAAATCTTAGGGTTACTGTCTCTTCCCTCCTCTTCTCCCTCTGCGCTGAGGCGATTCCCCACCGGGCGATGGTACAAACAGTCCCGCAGCTCACCGAACCCCGCAAACGGGCCGGTTGAAACACCGCGGCCCGGGGGTGGTCGAAGCTGCCGCCCTCCAGTCCAGCACACGCAGCCACTGGCCCGCGGCTGAACCCCAGACTCAGGTCACCGCCGCCAGAACGCCGTCCCAGCCACCGGAGCAACGTTCCAGCCCCGAGCCGGATCGCCCTCACGTGAGTACCGTTCTCCCTTGGGCTGGGCCACTCCGACGGGAGTACCGTTCTCCCTTGGGCTGGGTCACTCCGACGGGAGTACCGTTCTCCCTCGGGCTGGGCCACTCCGACGGGAGCACCGTTCTCCCTTTGGCTGGGCCACTCCGATGGGAGTACCGTTCTCCCTCGAGCTGGGCCACTCCGACAGGAGCGCCGTTCTCCCTTGGGCTGGGCCACTCCGACGGGAGCGCCGTTCTCCCTCGGGCTGGGCCACTCTGACGGGAGTACCGTTCCTCCCTCGGGCTGGGCCACTCCGACGGACCACAGCCCCTCACGGGAGAGTCTCTCAGCCCCTCGCCAGGCCGCTCTCACGAGAGCGCAGTTCCAGCCCTGGGCTGGGCCACCCTCACGGGAGCGAGCCCAGGGCGAGTCCTGTCAGCTGCCTCCAGAGTCCCGAGGTCGCCGGCTCCGCCATTAGGCCTCAGCGTAGACGGAGGCAGAGAAGGGGATACGACAAAAAGGTCGTATTCCCCCGAAGGGAGAGACAGCAAACCCCGTTTCACCCCCCCCCCCCCACATAAACACAACCTAAAAACCAAAAACGTAGCTAGACAAAACAAAAAAAAACAACACAAAAAAGTAAAAGACAAACGGACTGCAGGCGAGCCGCAGCCGTTCCCAGCGCCGCCACTTCCGGATTAACCAAATAAATTGGACAAATTCAATACTGGAAATAAAAATCTTGACTTTTTTATTTAGAACACATTTTTTTATTTATGAACATATTAACAAATTTGATTGTTTATGCATCACTTCCAAAATTCCAGTTATTTTAAGATATTATAATATTCTATTTCGGTTTCAGCCTGTGAATTTGCATTTAGACTACCTATTAGTCTGAACCCATCTGCCTCGGGTTTGAGTACAGCCCTTTTTAGCGTCAGACTTGTAGAAAAATACAAGTACTAATTTGTGGTGATCTATCTGTACAGTACACTTATTGTAATTTTCTTAAAATATACTTGTTTCATTTAAGACTCAGACAACTGCACAATGTATTTTATGCTTCTTAACATCAATATTTGCAATAAACAACCTGATAAGAATGTTTTTTATATGCTTGATTTAAATTGCAATCATAGAAATATGACAAATCAAAAATGAATCAAAGATTTATTTTCCCGTGCATGGATTTACATTAATGAAGTTCTAGTACAGGTGCACAACCTTTTATCCGGAGTTCTGGAAACCGAAAAGCTCCGAATAGCGGACATTTTTTCCCAGGATGTCCTCTGCACACCAAAGCTCGCGTTTGGCTCCAAACCTGACCCGAAACGACCCAGGGTCAACCCAGGTCTGTACTACTGTAGCGGCTGCCTCCTCCCCGGAGACCAGGGAGACACTTAAACATCTGTAAATCATTGCTTAAATGTTAGTCACTTAGTTTGGAGGGCTTTTATGTGAAGGGGCTGAGAGGAGGAAACTTTAATTCTTAGTCTCCTACCTGGTCGGAGAGGTGGGGAACGGGCAATGCCTTACCGGGTCGCCGTGCAGTAAGCGCTGTGGCCGCCGACTCCCAACATCGTGGAGCTGGAGCTGCGGGCGTCCGGCCGCTGGCGGCGCTGGTTGGAGCTCCGACCCCGGCAACTCTACCCCTGGCTGCGCGGCGCTCCAAATCCAGCGCCGGACGCCCGCAGCCCCAGCTCCGCGATGTTGGGAGTCGGCGGCCACAGCGCTGCGGAGCTTACTGCACGGCGACCCGGTAAGGCATTGCCCGCTCCCCGCCTCTCCGACCAGGTAGGGGACTAAGAATTAAAGTTTCCCCCTTCACCCCCCCCCCCCCCACACCACATAAAATCCCTCCAAACTAACTGACTAACATTTAAGCAATGATTCCCAATGATTCCCCGGTCTCCAGGGAGCGCTACCTACCTAATCTACGCTAAAAATCTTCCATTCCGAAATCCGAAAAATTCCGAAATCCAAGAAGTGTCTGGTCCCAAGGCTTTCGGATAAAAGGTTGTGCACCTGTAGTAGAATTTCCCATGCGGATTTAGGCATGGCATGGATTATGCTGGCAACAGCTATATCACAATGGACAGAAGCAGCAAATTATTTTTGTTTGAACATGCCCATGCGTGTTAATATATGTTAACAAATGTAGTCATATTAGTGGTATTGTATACAGTATATACACCTATTGCTTCTTGGTGGCTTTTGGGCAGCACCGTGCTGCAGTGGTAGAGTTGCAGCCTTACTGCACCGGAAATCCAGGGTCGATCCTGACTGCAGGTGCTGGCTGTACGGAGTTAGTACATTCTCCCCGTGACCTGCGTGCGTTTGCCCCGGGAGCTCCGGTTTCCTATCACACTCCAAAGACATACAGGTTTATAGGTTAATTGGCTTGGTAAAATTGAAAATTATCCCTAGTGTGTGTAGGATGGGGCTAGTGTGTGGGGAACGCTGGTTGGCATTGAATCAGTGGGGCGAAGGGCCTCTTTCCACGCTGTATCTCTAAACTAAACTAAACTAAACTAAAGTAACGTGCAGAGTAATTTGCAGGAAAATGAGGAGAGCTCGAAAAGGTATGTCTAATATATTTGAAGTTCTTTTCAGACTACACACACATGCAGAATGAATCTCACTTTTTCAGGTATATCGTAAATGACCTTGAATTTTAATTATAAATGCTATACTGCTCCCCCTTTAAAAGAAAACAGTTAAACTAATTTAACATAATTTACAGTCTCTACTGATTGACTGCATTTTGAATTCTCTTCAATCTTCATAATGGTGTCTCAGTTGATCTTGAAAACTTGACAGATGCTTATGCAGCATTCACCTTTAGACACATTGAATGGATAACTTCATGACTCTCTTCACAGTTATACTCTACATCAATTATCTCCTTCAACAATTGTAGGACTCACTTCAATTATATATTTCAAACAATCTCACCCATTATCTCTTGATTATCATGCTGAGATCAAGTGGTGTGTATGTGGCTCTTCCCTTCTTTTATAAGATAATCCTTAGAACAATGTTTTCACAGTCTCACTGATATCATAGAACATAGCTCAAGAACAGGCTATTCAGCCCACAACATCGGTACTGAACATGATGCCATCTTTTATCTACCTGCATATAAACCATATCCCTCCATTCCATGCATATCCATGTGCCTATGCAAAAGTCATTTAAATGCCACAAACATATCTGTTTCAACCACCACCCCTGGCTGTTCTTCCAGGCATTCACCACTCCCTGCAAAAAAATCTTGCCCTGCACATCTTCTTTAAACTTTGCTTCTCTCACCTTAAAGCTATGCCCTCCAGTATTTGATTTTTCCATCCTGAGAAAAAGATTCTGACTGTTTACCTTATCCATGCCTCTCATAATTCTTATATACTTCTATCATGTCTCTCCGCAACAAATGTTCTGATCATTGGCAGTCTCAGAACATGAATCTTTACATTTGATCTGAACCTCTAGTTTTTATAACATGTCATGATACCTTCTTTATTTCTACTGCTTTTCTTCCACTTTCCTATACACAGCTGAATATTTTCGATGGATGCATTTGTAGAAAGTGCACACTCCAACCATGGTGGCCTGATGATGGAGGGAATGGGGCGGCAGAGTGGTACAGCGGTAGAGTTGCAGCCTTGCAGCGCTTGCAGCATGAGAGACCCGGGTTTGATTCTGACTATGGGTGCTGTCTATAGAGGTATTACGTTCTCCCCGTGACCGCGTGGGTTTACTCCAAGATCTTCGGTTTCCTCCCACACTCCAAAGACGTACAGGTTTGTAGTTTAATTGGTTTGGGTTTGCATACTTGGTATAAGTGTAAATTGTCCTTACTGTATGTAGGCTTGTGTTAATATGCGAGGATCGCTGATCGATGTGGACTCAGTGGGCTGAATGGCCTGTTTCCACATTGTATCTTTATCTCTAAACTAAATGGAACAGCTGCATAGATTCAGGCATGTGGGGTGTAATTCATTGCTCTCTCAGTTTGTGCCTTGTCCCAAACTTGCCAAACAACCTCCTGGAACATCTTCCTTACACCGACCGGATATAGGTCACAAACATCACACCCCATTTTCCATTCAGGATCCTTCTCAGTCATGCATCCCCTGCCTCTAATATTTCTCGTTAATAAATATTCCCATCCCTATCCAGTAACCTCCCAGGTATCGTACATTGGACCCCAGGCTCCAATCAGGTCTATGACCACTGACTGCCCTCACACTGATGTCATCTGCCACTACTAGTTTCAATCCCAGGTGATACATTTTCACAAGCAAAAACATGCACCACCCTTAAACTAATAACTGTGGACTACAGGAATTTGAAATTACAGGTCCATGACCAAAGCTGTTATTGCTAAATTACTGCCCATTCATATTTCTGGACCATTTCTTAATTTTATCTTTATCTTGCACAAAATGTTGGACCTTTTGTTCTATATATGTGCACTGTGGATAGCTTTGACTGGATAGCATGCAAACAAAACCTTTTCATTGTACCTTGGTACATGTGACAATAATAAACTAAACTCTCTGAAACTAAACTAAAATTTACAGTAATCCCTTTTCACTAGTTCTTCCCCCAACCAGCTAACCTCACCCCACCCATACGTCTTTCTGAAAACAATGAGTCCTAGGTACATACCTAGCATGCAGGTACAGCAGCAGTGAAGAAAGCTAATGGCATGTTCACCTTCATAACAAAATGAGTTGAGTATAGGAGCAAAGAGGTCCTCTGCAATTGTACAGAGCCCTGGTGAGACCACAACTGGAGTATTGTGTGCAGTTTTGGGGAAGGACATTCTTCCTATTGAGTTGGCACAGCGTACATGAGGTTAATTCCCAGGATGGCGGGACTGTCATATGTTGAAAGAATGTTGCGACTGGGCTTGTATACGCTGGAATTTAGAAGGATGAGAGGGTGCCTTATTGAAACATATAGGATTATTAAGGGATTGGTCACGCCAGAGGCAGGAAACATGTTCCCTATGTTGGTGGTGTCCAGAACCAGGGGAAATACAGTTTAAGAATAAGGGGTAGGCCATTCAGAACGGAGATGAGGAAAAACGTTTTCACCCAGAGAGTTGTGAATCTGTGGAATTCTCTGCCTCAGAAGGCAGTGAATGCCGATTCTCTGGATGCTTTCAAGAGAGAGTTAGGTAAACCTTTTAAAGATAGCAGATTCAAGGGATATGGGGAGAAGACAGGAACGGGGTTCTGATTGTGGATGATCAGCCATGATCAAAGTGAATGGCGGTGCTGGCTCGAAGGGCCGAATGGCCTACTCCTGCACCAATTGTCTATTGTCTATTGTCTATTAATATTTTGCCTAGTACTTGTATATATGGTTTAGTAGTGAGCTTCATTCAATAGGTTATTTCAGATGCAATCTTGTGTATGCTTTGTGCATTTGCATGATTTCCAAACACACATCTTTTTTACAAGCTGAGAGAGATGGTGGTGGGAGTATGAAACATAGAAACATAGAAAATAGGTGCAGGAGGAGGCCATTCGGCCCTTCGAGCCAGCACCGCCATTCATTGTGATCATGGCTGATCGTCCCCTATCAATAACCCGTGCCTGCCTTCTCCCCATATCCCTTGATTCGACTAGCCCCCAGAGCTCTATCTAACTCTCTCTTCAATCCATCCAGTGATTTGGCCTCCACTGCCCTCTGTGGCAGGGAATTCCATAAATATGGGAATAGGAACAAGTAATATTCCCAGTGGATTTTACTTGCTTGTTAGATTTTCGAACTAACAATCAGCAGTGGATACAAAAGCAAGCTTTATTGCTCTTAACCTGACAACTATAAATTCAATAGCATAACCAAAGTACAATTTGTGTTGAATTACGATTTTCCTCTACTCTTTCATTATTGGACCTTAATGTGATTTTAAGCAATCAAAACAAGTCAGGGAGAATTGACCAATCTTGAGGGAAAAAGTGTTGAAGTTGAAGTGAATGTGAATATTTCTCATTTAGAAAATTCTCAGCAAAAATTGGGCTCACGTAATGAATAAGAGAATTAATTTAGATCTTACTTTCATTTCCTTGATGGGGCAAATGCAATTGACCTTTGTGTGCACCCAGAGGAGAGGTTTCAATTTAATAAAATAATAGTTTATTGAGGTCATGCATGAGTGCAAAATAATGTATGATCAAATGTTATCAGGTACTCACTAATTATTGGACACTTGGAAAATTGGACACTGAATAGTGGAGAGTGAAGACGACATCCTTCCATCTCCTTCGACCTCCCTTCGACTATGATGAAGACTATCTACGACTACCTTCAACTACCTTTGACTACCCTCGATTACCTACGACTAACATGCCGACCTACTAGGACCTACTATAACTAAACCTACGAGTAAAAAAAGTATCGATTTTTTTCCATGGCGACCTTTACTTACTCGCAGGCATTTTTCAACATGTTGAAAAATATGCCGCGACCTAGCTGAGGCCTCGAGTACATGGGGACTACTCTCAAGCATGAAGGAAAGTTACAAAGGCCTCCTACAACCATGCTGTGAGTATGAGTCAAGGGCAAACTCACCAGAACTCGTGGATTAGGTCGCCCAAGTGGGACAGTCCCTTAAAGTCCTCCCATCCTGGTGAAGTTCCTCTACACCCTCTCTACCACCAAATCAAATCTACCACGTGTTAGCACAAGCTGATAAAGCTGTTGCTACAAAGAAATGGTTGATACCTTTATGGCCTGATGCATTTTGGCTAGTACAGCTAAAAATAGGTTTATCATGGAAAATAAGCAGTTTGAAAAAAGCTCAATTTTTAGGCCTTTTTATATATATCTGCAATTAGTAGGGAAATGGATTTAATTGGTGTCAAAGCTAGTTACGTGAGCAGAGTAGAATAATGTGATGAAGTATATTCAGCACAGCTTGAGTTATGCTAACATTTCTACCCCTTTGCTCTGGTTTCACAGATTTCTATCCATTTTCACTGAAACAAACTGCCTTTGCCTTGTAGAAACTCTTGTTTAATTGTATTAATTTTATAACTTGGCATTAATGTTGTAAAGATTAAGAACATGTGAATATTTAGTGTCAAAGTAGCCCCATTGTTTTACTGCAAATAGTTCACATTTCATTAGAGGTCACTTTAAAAATAATCAGTGCCTTTTATCATACTATTTAGGTAATAGGCCATGCTGCAGCTAAACATGAGGCCAAGAAAAAGGGGAAGACACGGAACATTTTTCATTGATGTGAGCTGAAAGCTTATAAAAGGGGAATTGGACAAAAATGTAAAAAGGAAATTAATTGGAGTGAATGGGATTAATTGGATGGCTGCTCTAAAATGCAGCATTGGTCTCCTTCTGTGCTTATCATATTTCTTAGATCATTTCCATGAAATGCTGATACAAATCTTTGATCTTGTCAGTACTGTTTGAAAAGGTGAAAAGTGAAATTGCAAGTGTTTCATTTCAAAGCAAATGACAATCATTTGAGGCCACCTTTTGTTTGGTGCTGCTCTTAAGCACACCGCATAAGTGCCAAAGTAGAGATGATAAAAGGTAACTACCATGCTGGAGTATTATTAGTACAAAGAAAAATGTTGTTATTTAACTGTGTAATGTCCTCTAAAACGTTATTCTGCATAACAGCCGATGCCTCCCAGGAGGCCGCGAAGGCCTGGCCAAGCTGGCAATCCACGAGTCACGGCGCCAGACAAAAAAGGGCTCTGCCCGAGCCGGCTGGCGGCCCCTTTTCCGGGGTTATGTCCACGCTCGGGTGGTATTAGAGAGGGACTATGCGCTGTCCACGGGCGCCCTGGGGGATTTCCGCAGGGGGGTGGAATGCATCCTTAATAAGTTATAATAATTTAAGAATATTTGTTTTATTTATACTACGGTGGTGGGTTTTGTTTTGAATAATTTAGTTTTGTACATATTAATATAAATAATTGAGTAAATTATTTTTGGTTAAAAAAAAAAGAAGCTGGGCGACGGAGCCCCGCAGCCTGTCCCTGGGTCAGCGACATGAAGCTGTCAGAAGTGGACCTGGCGGTGGTCGTCGAGGAGGCTGGGCTGGCGATCGACGAGGAGGTCGGTGCAGCGGTGGTCAAAGGCACCAGTCGCTGAGGTCAGCGGTCGTTGAGGGTGCCGGTGGTTGAGGATGGGCCATGTAGGAGCCAAACCACTGTGAGGGGTGGGGGAGGGGGGGAAGAACAAAGGAGGATCCGGCGTGGGGGAACCACTGGCGGGGGGGAGGGGAGAACAAAAGAGGACCCGGCGTAGGGGATCCATTGGCGGGGGGGAGTGGGGGGGTTAAACAAAGGAGGACCAGGCATGGAAAACGTTGTCATTTTGTCGGCACCCTTTATGTGGCGACTCTTTGCATACCTTGGGTATGTGATCAAAGAATTTCACTGTGACTTGTCACATGTGACAATAAAGTATTTATTCATTCATTCATTCATTCAGTTGCAAGTCATACTTTAGGCAGAATCCATAAATAAATATCCCACTATATATTTCCATTCTTAATTATTGATTAACCTGACTTTTTGTGAGTTTCTACCAGAGAGAAATTGGAGACTATAACTGGAGAAAAGTTACTGACTGTTGATTCGAATCAGAACAAAATATTTTATTTCCTATCAACACTGAGTTAACATTCCACCATTAACAGGTCACGTACACTTTCAAACCAGTATGATGAAAAGGGGAGAAACAGAGAACTGTTAATGTTTAACATGTTCAAGAAATGGTATGAAGTATGTCCCCTTACAGTCGCCTGCCACTGTAAAGTAAGAAAGCATATGATAGATGAGTTGTCAGTTTTTTCAATGGTAATGAAAAGATCTCGAGCAGCATCAGGCAGCTGCCACATGAGTTTCAGAACACGTTATTAAATTGTAAAATCTAGATGGGATTATGGTCACATAGCATGATATGAAACAATTCTGATCTGAGAGATGGCTTAACCCTTGACTGACCCTGTGATTTTTTTTTGCCTAGGATTCAGTTGGGCCTGTTCTAACAATTTAACATATCAATGCAGTTTAACAAAGTACAATCCAATTTCACTCATGGGAGAAGTGTAATCTGGAAAGAACACTGTGTAAATCCAACCACTTAGTGGATCTTTTCTCTGCAATGAGCAATCAAATTGAGATTTAAAATCGATCACTGAATTCAATTGGGATGCTATTGAGGGCAAAGTGCAGAATGCAGTCTTGGATTGTGCGCTTCCATGCATACGATGTACCGAAGCACAGAGTGGCAGGGCATTCAGTAATGATATTGATCACGTGCAAACATGTTTGTCATCTAACTGCAATCTGTAGTTAAAAGATCAATGAGTACTGTAGACCATAAATAACATTAAACCAGCCCTAATGGAAAGAAACACACCTGCTATCCCATGTCTTTAACTGTGTCTCTTTTTTCACTTGGTGTAAAGAATACTTCAATGAATTGAGCTCAGAAAATGATGTTTCTACATTTTAGGATGAATTGTGAATCCCGAAAAATAGAATGCTCCACATCTACTGCCTTGTACTTCATTCCAACAATGAATCTTGTTCCTCAATATTCATCATGCTAGCTCAACCACGCTATCCATTTAATACAAACGGCCGTTTCAATGAGAAACACAAACTACAATGGCACAGTGCACAGGGTAGTTTACCATTTGGACATAATGTTAAAAATGGTTAGCATCCAAAATTTCAGATAAGACCTGCAAATACTCTTGCTAATGTAGATGATGCTGTTCATGACAGTTGTTCGAAATAGTTGGAATTGGAATTGAAATACTTTATGTCACATGTGACTAGGCACAGTGAAATTGTTTGCTGCATACCCAATGTATACAAATTGTAGCAACCTACGGCGCTGATAAAGTTACAAAGCACGCCGGCTCCCCCTTTTGTTCTCCCCCCCCACGCCGGGTCTCCATTGTCCTTTGTTCTCCCCCTCCCTAATTGTCCACTGCTCTCCCCCAACCTCCCTCACGGCGGTCCCCCCATGCCGGGTCATCCATTATTTTTCCCCTATCATGGTGGTCCTCCACGCTCTCATCGACCGTCGACCATGGGTCGACCAGCGAGGTGTCGCCGCCGCCGCAATGCTTCACCTCTGCCGAGGCCCCATCGTCGCGAGGCTTCACCACTGCCACCGCATCACCGCTGCCACGGCCTCACCGCTGCCGATGCCCCACTTCATGCCTCCGTGGTGCCGAAACGGGTCCCAGCCGTGGGCTCCGTCGCCCGCTCCGCTGACCCGGACTCCAACCGGGGAATAGTTTCCACAGTAGCCAATGATAATACTTGTGGAAATGTTGTGCAGTCCTATTTCAGTATGCATGTTAATGCCAATATGAATCTATCATGCAACTTGATGGTGTGGAGATAGAAAGTTGCCCCATTTTAATCCTGTAAACATAATATAGCAGCATATGCCACTGTCGGTCAACAAGTGAGCAAGAGTTTTTGTATAATCCCTGGAGCTTCTGTTCAGTTTGCACATTTTTATTAGTGGAATTTTAATTGAAAATTGTTTCAGTGCAAATTAAGCTCCTGCAACCTTTTGACCCAGATGTAGGAGCTTCTCCCTATAATCCAGCCTCAGCCACAAACATGACCAAAGCTGCAGAACAAAGTATTCACCATTTGTGGGTTTATGGTGATTATATCCTAACACAGGCCATTGAAGGGTATCTTAAAATTGAGTTTATAAGAACATAAAGAGATACTTTGAACGCCATTGAATGTGATGACTTAAAATCTTACTTTTGTGATGAACTTATTTTCAGTTCCTTTAATCAGAATGTTACCATCCAAGTACAAAAAAGAGTATTAATAAAACATTCGCCTTACAATGTACATCTCTCCAAACTAATAACAGTTTTTCTAAATTGTACAGTATAGTGGGTTTTTTTACTTCAAAACAAGCCAGTCCTGAAACGATGGTCAATGTTGAACGAATTCTAAAGCTCCAATGACTGTCCACCTGTTGGTTGCGACCCAAACAGTCTTTGAAACTGACTTCCCTCCACCTCCATAGTGAAATCAACTGTATCTGGTTCTCTCTCCTATCCAGAAACCAGTGTTGCTCTCTCTTTCTCTCTCTCTCGCTCTCATTTATAGGCAAGCATTAATTTTTATCCTGCATCAAATGTGATCCACGTGCAATTATCCGAAGGATAGACACAAAAAGCTGGAGTAACTCAGCGTGATCCGCGGTTGCGGGAGGGGTTGCGGTGTCACACACACACTAACCACACCCCACATACACAGGGGGGGAGGGGGGTGAGGGGGGTGAGAGGGTGAGGGGGGGGATGGGGGAGGGGGAGATGTGGGGAGAGGGAAGGGAGGGGGAGTGAAGAAAGGGAGGGTGGAGAGGGGGAGGGGGAGAGAGTGGGGAGAGGGGGAGGGAGAGGGGGAGGGGAGAGGGGGAGGGGAGAGGGGGGAGGGGACAGGGGGGAGGGGAGAGGGGAGAGGGGGGAGGGGAGAGGGGGAGGGGAGAGGGGGGAGGTGGAGAGAGAGAGGAGGGGGAGAGAGAGGAGGGGGAGAGAGAAGGGGAGAGAGAGGAGGGGGAGACAGGGGTGGATAGGGGGGAGAGAGACGAGGGGGTGAGAGGGGGAAGGGGGTGAGAGGAGGGGAAAGAGAGGGGGGAGAGCAGGGGTAGAGAGAGGAGGGGGAGAAAGAGTAGAGGGGAGAGAGGAGTGGAGAGAGAGGAGAGGGGGTAGGAGGGTAGAGGAAGGGAGAGACAGTAGAGGGGAGGGAGGAGTGGGGAGAGAGAGGAGGGGGAGAGAGGGGGGGTGGGGGATAGAGGGGGAGAGAGAGTAGAGGGGAGAGAGGCATGGGGAGAGAGGAGGTGGGTAGAGAGGATTTGGGGAGAGAGGATTTGGGGAGAGGAGATGGGGAGAGAGGAGGGGGGAGAGAGAAGGTGTGGAGTGAGGAGGGGGTGGGAAGAGGAGAGGAAGGATAGGTGGAGGGGAGCCAGACGAGTGCGTGGGCTGCGAAAAGCAAGATAGCCCTGCGAGAGAGGGAGAGAGAGAGAGTGAAAGAGAGAGTACAGGGCCAGACTATCTGGAAACCCGGAGCGTGTAGCAGTGGGGGGGAGGAGCAGGATAGGAAACATTTAGTAGAGGGAGGGAGGGGGCGGGGGAGGGGCGTGACTTCACTTGCTGTGCAGGCCGCGAGGAGAAAGTTCTTCAAAAGCTCGTGAACGCCGGTGACCTCAGGTGACCTCGGGATCTGCAGAACTTGCTCGTTCTTTCTACGCCTTTTGAAGAACGGGTGGGGGGGGGAGGGTGGTGACTTAACTTGTCGGAGAACAGTGTGCCTGCGCATTGACAGCAGCTGCTTTAATCCAGAGCCAGGAGTGGGGCTGGGCCACGAGCACACGGGAAGTCCAGTCCCCAACGCAATATTCCACCTCTCCAGCAATTCCAATATTGCTGACCAGTGGGTGGGGTCTTTCTGGAGTGCTAGTATGGGTTTTGTGGGTCGAAGGGATTGGTATCCAAACCACATAAAACCACATAAAACCACATAAAGGGCACTCACAGTTCAGTAGACACTCAGTGTTGTGTAGATTCCCAGCTCAGACTGAGAGTCGTGGCCTCTTCCTTGCCATCTTGCAGTGACTGAGCCACATCCAGACTTCCAGGTTTTATAGTCTCTCCCCCCCTCCAGAAGTGGCATGGCCTTCATTGTGGTGATTGACAGGAGAGAGAATCTCAAGATAACTCTTTTATTTTTCATCGATGGTCAGATTCTCGGGCCTGATCATCGGAGGAGGACTGAGTAAGATGGCCAAAAAATCACAGCCATATATGGCAGCGTTTTTTTCTAAAATCAAACAACAATGCAAACAGGAAGTGGTCAAGATGAGACTTTTAATCATATACAGTAGATATGATATTTTGGAGATGTGCAATGTAAAGGGAAGGTGATAATGTTGAACTAAAAGTTATTTTCAAAAAGGAAAGTGCTAAATCTAGCAAGAAAATGAAATGTTACAAATCTGAATTCGGTACCTCTCTCAAATTCACTTTCAACAAACATAGGATGAGAGATGAGGTCAATAACTCATTGGATATAAATTAAATCTAAGAATGTTCTGTTACAACATTTTTAACAATATTTTTAATAACCTGCCGAGATGTTGCTTGACCTGCTGAGTTACACTAGCTCTTTTTGTCTATTTTTTAACCCATGTTGACAGGGTTTCCAAAGCTTCAAGAAAGCAATCAGATAAAATAATGCAAGATCTCCATCCATCAGGTTCTCAACTACTGCACCTACTTGTTATCCAGAGGGTGCAGAATTATTTCCTTCATGGGCCTGTCCCACTTAGGTGATTATTTGTGTGATTACAGGCGACTGGCGCAAAATTTTCAAAAGTGGCGACAATTTTTGCTGTCGTAGGTTGTCGTAGTTGCTGTCATAGGTTGTCGCCAGGTGTCGTGGATGAATTCCATTAAAACTATTCCCTGGCAGTCGCCTAAGTGGGACAGGCCCATCAGGCCCAGCAGGCTTATCAGTAAATATAACTATCTCATCTACAATCTACCTCATTGTCACTGCTATCTGCAATTGCCAGTAACCAATTGCAGACACCAACTGGTAATTCTCCCCTTGCAACCTCCCCTTGCATTTAATCTCTGATTCTCCACCAATATCTCTCAGACTTCCATCCACCCCCATCCAAAGTCATAGTGACCCTCCTAACTACACCTCCACAAGCATTAAACCTTCCTGCTCCTGGCTCTGTGGAATTTTCTGGACCACTCCACAGGATAGGCAACTGAGGGTAGTTTCAGGAGGTTAATCTGTTTGGGGTTTTTTTTAAATATCACAAAAGATGTACAGACCATGAAATTAAATTTCCACCGTGCTCAGATAAATCCTCCTCACTGAAGGACTGGAAAATCAGAATTTCCACAAATTAAACTTTCTGACCTCTGGGACTGAATCTTCATTTTGTATTCCCGTCAGGTAAAGCCTTGGGAGCAGAGCCTCAATGCATTACCGTGGACTAATTGTAATGTATAACAACTTTAACAATGCTCATTATATTGCAACTCTCTATCAAATTTCACATTTAGCTTCAGTATGTTGTCTATCAGTGATGGAAGTTAATGTTTGATTCCCTGTATTAACCTGCATATGAGGTTACAAGCCATCCCTAGGTTACAAATGCATGCCTGATGGACACCCATACATATGAACGAGCTCCCATAATATTACATTCAAAAGTACGATGTGTGCATATACGTTGATTCCAACATGAGGCAGAACAAGTTTTTCTCTCTCTCCCGACTTAGATCAAAGTAATTGATCTTATTTGGTCATGTGCTTTTGTTATCATTACAATACTGTGCAGGTATGGTTACCAGAGTGATTTTGTGTGTTTACCAATGAAAGCACAAAAAGGACAAGGATACCTATGATGGATATCTGCAAAAATGGAAACCGTTTGTTACCAAGGGATGGTCTGTAATGCATTCCCTAATCAGCTGCTGCATCACATTCTATTAATTACATTCCCTGAATATCAAATGGAGATACTTACACCTGAATCCTCCTGGGACATTATTATTACCAGATTATATTGTTTTATTCAGAAACCCTGGAAAAACCCATCAATGTATTTATTATCAAAACACCAGAACAGAAACAAATTAACATTTAAACAATAAAAATATAGGGAAAAAAAATCAGCATCAGTCAGGTTCAAACAAGAGAGTTTCTGAAAGAATGCTGGAAAACGTGGTAGAAGGGTGCACTGAAACATTCCAAGGTTCAGATGAGCATGACAGTCAACAGGGATGTAATTAGTGTTGCCAACTTTCTCACTCCCAAATAAGGGACAAAAGGTCAAAATAAGGGACAAATTCCCGACGGCAATTCGTTGACTGTCTCTGCCGTGGCTGGGTGAATGATGAGTTGGCCAGGGTGTTGGACTGCACACAAAGACCATGTTGAAGACCAGCTTCGACTAGCTATGACTAATTTCGGGAAAATTGGACACCGAATAATGGAGAGTGAAGACAACCTGCTTTGATCTCCGACCTCCCTTCGACCTCCTTTCGACTGTGATGAAGACTATCTACGACTACCCTCGACTACCTTCAACTACCCTTGATTACCTAAGACTAACATGCTGGCCTACTACGACCCACTACGACCTACTACGACCTACTACGACCTACTACACCTAAACCTACGAGTATAAAAAGTATCAATTTTTTCCATGGCGACCTTTTTTTACTCGCGGGCATTTTTTAACATATTGAAAAAAACGTCACGACCTAGCTGAGGCCTCGAGTACGTGGAGACCACTCGCGAGCATGAAGGAGAGTTGCGAAGACCTCCTACGACCTCGTGTCGACCATGCTGCAAGTATGAGTCGAGGGCAAACTCGCTAGAACTCGTGTATTAGGTCGCCCAAGTGGGACAGGCCCTTAACCCAAAGCTCTCTCAGTAGTACACTGCACATGCATGACTGAAGCCAACCTTGCATAACAGCAGATTAACTCTTACTTTCTGCACCAAGGTCATATAGCTGCTTGTGTTATAATGAAAACCTCACCATTGTCCATCACATGCTGAGTCACATTTGGGCCCACAAATAAGCTTTCAATAATGGCTGCTGTTTCGGGGCTGGAAAGAATGGGTTCCACATACCGCACAAAGTTCTGCACCAAGGTAAAACCAGGCGACTCTGTGAGTTTAAACAAAGATATGCTGGTAGATTTTTCAACATTAAGCGTTTCATGGTCAGTACCCAAATGACTTCTTCAAAGATCTTCTCAATTAGACTTGTCAAATGAATCCTCAAAAGGCAGAGCTTGTAAAATGTAATGAATTGGTAGCTCAAAAGCATCCTTTGTTGCTATTCTAAACGTTTGCAAAACTCTAATGGTGTCCATTAGATATTGTTTAGCTGTAATCTCACAGGATTTATACAGAATGTGTTAGTAGATGCAGGCTATGTTATAAAGCAGCAAATGTGCTTGTTTTTGCTGGCAAGATGTTACATTTAAATTGACATTCATTCACTAATGTTTTCAACATTTTAATTTATTGAATATAAAACAGAACTATTCTGTTGGATCAAACATTGATAGGTTTGGAATTAATTTAGTGTCTGCAACATCAGTTTATTTTTTCCTGACAATGTGATTATTTTACAGCAGGGTGACAAAAGATTTGTGGTTGCTATTTTTGTAATTGATGAGTTACCTTCAGGTGTAATTAATTTCAAGTAGTATTTATTATAAATTCAAGAAATTAATAAGTAAATGTGTCTATTTTCATTAGTTGTGCATACATAATTCTAAATTGATATTGACATTTCAATTAGAGTTCTTTTAATCATTCACAGAATGTGGGTGTTGCTGGCAAGGTTAGCATTTATTTCCATCTATAATTGTCCTTCAGAAGGTGGTAGAGAGGTGCCTTTTGAGACTGCAAAGTGAAGTGACCTTTACATTTCTGTTAAAATTAAGAGATTACAGGATTTCAATTCAATGATAACAAGGGAAGGGTGATATATTTTCAAGGTAAGACTGATTTGGGGACACGTTTTGATGAGGTAGTGTTTCCATACAAGTCTAGAGTGTTTTAATATCCTATGTCCCGAGTCGGAACAATGAAATTTTTACTTGCAACAGCACAACAAATATGTTTTCAGTTCAGCCATATTATTGTGGCAGTCGGCAAATTGTAGTGGGTCCATGCCCTTGTCTGGAGAAGGCCACAGATTTGGGAAAAAAAGTTGAAGAAGGCCATGCATTTTAAGATTTGATGGTGCATTGCTGGTGGAGGAAGTGACCGTTGAGTATGATAGGTGGTGTACTGATCATCTCCTGGGTGCTGTTCATCGCCTTCTGCAGGGAATATCCCATCATATCCCTGACGAGCCTTATTGATGGTGGAAAGGTTGCAAGGAGTAACAAAAGTTAATTTAAGCAGGAACAAACTTGCTTTTCTTGTTGCTGTTGAAGTTTTAGAGCATTAATATTGTTAGAGCACAGAGGGAAGCCATTCAATTCATTGAAATTAAATTGCTTCCTAGAATCCCCTCGGCTCCATTTTCCCACTCTTTTTTTTATAGCCCTCTAAATTATTCTCTCCCAAAAGCCCATCCAAATCCCTGTTGAAGGCATCCCAATTCCACCACCCTCATAAAAAGTGAATTCCGAAGCCTAGATTTTCTCAGATTATAAACGTCTCTCCTCACAAACAACTTGATTTTATATTTTAAATCTATGCACAGTGATCCACTGCTAACTGAAAGAGCCTCCTTCTCTCCTCCCTATTTAAACTGGTCACGTCTTGTGCTGTTAAATCTCCTTTCAAACTTCTTTGCTCCGAGGAGAAGAACTCTGGCATCTCCATTCTAACCGATACAGGTTACATTTATAGCTATATTCATGCATCCAAGAGTTTACAGGCACTCAGGTCCAGGAGCGTCAAATGTATCTCCTTCACTCTGGGCAGCAAAAGCAGTTGGATTCACTGTGATTGCCAGCATTAACTTTTGAACAACAGAATATTTGAATGCTGAATTGTTCAGCCACTTTTGGTGGCCTCACTTCCCTAATCTGTAAGAGGAGGGAGAGTCTGGAACACCACAATAGTTACTTACTGTCCTCAATCCCATCACAACATGGTATATGGAGACTGAAAAGTCTTTGCTTACCTTGACCACATTGAACATCTTTCAGAACTTCACCCAGGAGCAGGATTTGCTTCCTGCTACTGAATGCAATTGCTTTTTCCTCCCACTCTTGTGCAGTGTGAAACCCAACCCGTTTTTGGACCCTTACCTCTCTCCGCCAAGCTCACTGATGCAATGTCCATGGTACCTGTGCCCTCTATAAATGTGATATTCTTTAGTGACCATTGGTTAGAATTAATGCCTGAAGTTCCCCAATGTATGATGCAGCTACCTACATTGCTTCTCACCTTAATGCAAGTAGATTCACTTCATGTTAACCACTTACTAAATGCTCAGTAATTTGAATCCCTGATTAGGAAAATTATAGTGCACCTAGTAATCCCATGAATGGGCAACTAGTATGAAGCAACAGAGAAGATTGATCCTGGCTTGTGATCCCTTCACCTCATTGCAGCCAAATTCGTTGGTTGAGGTAAAAGTGCAGGTGCTATCCATTACTGCCACAATAACTTTTAATATCAGGAATACAATTGACACTTGCTAACAAGGGTAACATTTCCCTTAGGTAACTGGGTTACTTTCCAATATGGAGTAATATAAGCACACAGCTACTATTGCCGGATTTCATATCAATATTTAAGCAAGTGGGCTTATAAATCCTGAAATTTGAATGACTTTAGAAAAGGATTTATGTTTTCAAAGACAAACTAGCACCATATTCAACTAAAACAATATTTTCTATTTAATTAGATACACTGTATAGTGTATTAAAATTATTATGGGCAACCTAATCTACAATAAATCAACACAAATTTAGTGAATATGGATCTTTTTTTTAATATTACACCAGTAAAATATTCATTAAGTTAACACTCACATTTCCACATTCAAATAAAACTCTATACTGCCAAGGATGATAGATGTGGGCAATTAAATTGCATTTGCTTGTTCCCTGAAAGAGATAAAGAATTAGATCCTTGAGAAGCACACTGTCAGCTGTCACTTCACTGTTCCATTAGCCACATTGTAATATAATTTTGAGGTGTCAATAAAAAATTGTTTCTAAAAAATATAGAACATTTTTCTCTGTCGAGTAATCTGAGTCTTTTCACCTGAGATTTCTGTAACTTATTTGTTTCTTTCGGTTGGTCGCTAAGAATAAAATTTACAACCTAACTAATTCTGCCCCTGCTACCACTTTGTCACATTATGTACGCAAAGACATACTGTAAGAAATATAAGTAAGGAGTCCAGAAAGCTTCTTGAGCCTGCCCTGCCATTCAGTAAGATTATGGGTGATGCTATAATTCAGTCCACTATTCTAAGCATTCACAATCCTTCATGAAGCAAATTCCAAGCAGTTAGAGTGTCTGAGATCAGTGCATGTGACAGGCTCTTATCTTGTCACTGTTTCTAGTCACTCTGATAAAAGAATATACACATTCTAGTCACTTCTACTCTGCCAATCACTTTCAAAATCTTGCAAACATCATGGTTAGTTCGAACAATGTTCCAGTATTAGTATCTCATAAGGTAGTGTGCAGATATGCATGTAACCTAAACTTCTCCCATTCATTCCTGTATTGTTTTAAATACGATTTGAGATATAATTTAGAGACTTCATTTCATTCCATGTGACGATATAGAAATTAATGTAAAATGCCATCACAATTTTGGGAAAGCTTCTCAATTTTAAGAAAAGGCCATGTGGCCACCTGGACTGCCATTATTCATTATTTGTCATCGATAAGTCAACATGAAATTTATGATTTATAAAGATTGAGTAGGAACAACAATAAGGAACAGGAGTAGATCCTTCAGCCCTCTAAATCTACCCTGTAATTCAATACGATATAGTCAATCCATGTGCAACTTCAATGCAAGTAATGAGAACAAAACCATACACAATACCACAGATGCTGTCTCACCAGGTTTCCATATCTTAACAGTAATGGTCCTGTCCCACTTAGGCGATTTTTCAGGCGACTGCGGCGACTGTCAAGTCGTAGCAGGTCGCTGAAAGACCGGCCACTGGAAAGGCGACTGTCAGAGTGGAACACATACACACATCGCTTCCTTCACCAGCCAGTTATGTAGGTGGGGGACAGGGCAAGAGGGGGGGAGAGGGGAGGAGAGGGGGGAGGCGGGGTGGGGAGGAGTGGAGACAACTTTTAAGAAGCCAGAAATACACGGCTGTGAAGCTCGCCGGACATTAACATTACCGGTCGGTTATCCTTGGCTCTGAAAACTGCTGTTTACAATTTTGTTTCCCAATGGGCCAATGAAATTCACCTACGGCAACAACCTACGACAACCTACGACCTCCTGGGAACCCACTACCACTGCACCTACATCACAAGAATTCTCGCTACTCTTCATGGCATCAAATTTCTGGTCACCGCTGTTGAACATGTTGCAAAATTAGCGGCGACCAGAATGCCGTTATGACTTGTTGCAAGTCTGAGGGCACTACTCACGACCATGAAGGAGACTCCCCGGCAACCAGCATGTGGGGACCATGTGGCGACCGCATAGTCTCCTGTAGTCGCCTAAAAAGTTGCCTAAGTGGGACAGGCCCATAAGACAAATTTATTTCCGTTTTCAAAAACCCTCATAATGATGCTTAAAAGCCACATGTTCCTTATTGTTTTTGTACCTGTACATTAGTTTTCAGTTACTTGTGAACAAGGACACCCAGATCCTGAATATGCTAACACTATTTGAAAAAAAAACAATGAAAGGAGAGCTGCAGGGGAAATGGGTTAGAGAGCATCTGTGGAAGGAAAAGGATAGTTATTATCACTGGTTCAGAACCTTTGTCCAGACTGAGGTCTAGATATCTAGAAACTTGTCTTGAAAATGAATCTCAACTCAAAAGGTTGACTATCCTGTCCCTAATGTTGACACAATTTCCTCATGTTTGATTAACATTATTAATTCCAGCAGCTTGCTGCATTCCCTATGACAGATGTCATGCTAATAATATATTTGCAATTTCCCTGATTTCTGTGTCCCTCCCTTTGCAAACAAAACAATTACACTCACTACTTTCCAGTCCCATGGAATCTATTCTGAATTTAAGCTAATTTACCATCTCACCTGCCTTTCCTTTTAAAACCACATGTCTTTTCATTTGATTTGATTTAATTTGATTTAATTTATTGTCATTGTCTTCAATGAAGAGACAACAAAAAATTTTTTCCCTTACAGTCAAACAAAAAAATAAAAATAAAATAAAACAAAAAAAAACACAAAACACAGAACACAGCAGTCCACAACACAAACATCCCCACAGCGGCACCAAAGTTCCCCACTGTGAGGGAAGGAACCAAAGTCCAGTCAACCTCCTCACTGATGTTCCCCATTGTTCACCCATGGTCGGGGCCGCCCAAGCACCCCGTAGTCGCCGCTACGGTCCCTTTCGCCGGGAACCTCACGTCAGCCACCTTCCACCGGAGTCTGCGGCTCCCGATGTCCACAGGCCGCGCTGGCAGAGATTCGTGCTGGCGACCCCCGGCAAAGGGTCCCAGGACTCCGCGATGTTGAGGTCAGTGCCGCCCACGTTGGGAGCTCCGCACCCACAACTCCGCGATGTTGGAGCAGCGGCCCAACACTCCGGAGCTCCAAGCGGCAATCCCAGGAAGGCTTCGCCCGCTCCGCGATGTTTCCAGCGCCTCGCCGCCACCGCTGAAGCTCTGGTCTGGTCCGGCAGGAAAGGCCGCACCAATCCAGTTGGTAGGCCGCGAATGGGGGGGGAGGCGAGGACGCAACTCGGATAATAGCCGCATCCCCCTTACCCTACCCGCATCCCCCCACATAAAACACAGAAAAAAACCGAAAAGACACACTCTAATCATAGCAAAATAAAAAAAGACAGCCAGACCGTGGGCGGAGGCAGCTAGCAACAGCGCCATCGGATGTCCAACATACTTTCTTTTAGCGGCTATATTAAATTTGTATAAATTCGACTCACATTTGCTCAGGATGCCTTAATTCTCTTCCAAAAATGAAATATATACATCGGATCTTTGATTACTTCCACAAATCTGACTAATCAGTTCACTTTGTCTTTACATTGAAGTAATTGAATATGCCAATTATAATGAAACACTGATTCTGTTTTTCTCATCAAAGATGCTGCCTGAATCAGCTAATTCCCAGAACTTTCAGTGTTGTTGGCTATTATCCTGCAAGGTTTCTCTTGTTTGGGATACGGTACGTAGCATGTCAACTTAAATCTAGCTGCCTCCTTCTTCAGTAAACAATGCTCTAGAAACTGGACATTAAATTGATTTAACCATTTTCCTATCTTCCCTTCTGTCAGTCAATCTAAAGTGGTAAATATCAAGATAAAGGTCATATACTATATTACCTATATTACCTATATAGGTAATATTAAAATGTTATATCACCTATATTAAAATGTTATATCTTTCATATTGTTGCACGTGCCTCGCAGCATCGAGGATAAATTATTTTTATCATAGTATGTTTCAGATGGGTTTGTTTCTGCTTTATGTTGGACTGATAACTTTGAAATGATTATTCGAGGTGACTGCACAAAATAAAAACTAATATAATTGACACATTACTCCACAGGCATTAGTGCCTGAATTATTCAATTTATTGCAATTGGAATGAATGTATTAATCTTATTAAAATCTTCATCCCTAAGGGCATAGCTATTCGAGATACAGAAAATGAAGCAGACCAACTTGATCACTTGCAATAAAAAATATATTTGACAAAATTCCAGATATCCAAATAATTTCTCCAGCTTTCTCAGTTGGCATTGCATGACATTGCTTAAGCAGTAGCCTGACTGACAAACATACAGGTCCAATGTAAGCTGCATTACGTAAGTAAGAACACAACATTCTTTCAGCCAGTTTAGGTGGTAGACTAAATCTAAATCAAATATTCCACAGCCTTCAGTTTAAGTATTTAAAAGTAATGGGCGGGGGGGCAGGGGCGAAAGAAATAGCAAAAAGTGGAAAAAGCAAGTTGCTGGAGGAGCTCAGCAGGTCAGGCAGCATCTATGAAGGCTAAACCTTAGTCAATGTTTCAGATCAAGACGCTGCATCAGGACAGGAATGGGAAAGGAAGGAGGGTATGATATTTGAAATCAGTCTCCTACACCGATTGATATTTATTTTATTTTACTTCGATGGCAGTGATATGTATCAGAACGTAAAGGAAACTCAAAATATCTACTCTGTGTGCACATTTTGTGCACTCCATGTACACTATAACTTTAAAGGATTTCTAGTCATTAGTCTTCCCATTTAAGTTAACTGTATTTCAATTTTATCCCTTTACAATTAAATACATGATTCTGTGTTTTATTTTTGTGACCGTATTGATTAACCAGTGTCTTTACTTATCAATCTGTGTGATTGTAGCCTCAGAGATCTTTATTCTCCCATATTGCTCTGAAATTTTATTGAATTCAGCCATGTTTACTAATTCACTAATGCGTTATCCAATTACAATGAACGTCAAACTTCTTTGGAAGCAGTGAATTAATTGAACTGAGCAAACTCCCAGGTTTTGGCATCAGGTTGTCTATGCATCTGGTGCACTAACCGATTGTATCCCCTCACATGTGCAGTTCGCATTCAAAGGCAGACAACAAAGGCCCAATCACTACCTCCATAACTTTCAGTGGTATATGTGTCGCCTGTGCCATCATTGGCTGGACAGGCTAGATTTTATTCCTTGGAGTGCAGGATGGGTGATCTTATCGATGTGGATAAAATCATAAGCAAAGTCGATTGGGTGAATGTACAAAAGTATTTTATCCTGAGTAGGGGAATCAAGAAACAGAGGGCATAGGTTCAAAGTGAGAGGGGAAAGACTTAATAGAAACCCGAGGGGCAACCTTTTCACACAGAGGATGGTGGGTATATGGAATGTGCTGCCAGAGGAGGTAGTTGAGGCAGGTACTATAACAACATGAGAAAAACGTTTAGACAGGTTCATGGATAGGAAAGGTTTAGTGAGATATGGGCCAAATGCAGGCAGGTGGGACTAGTGTAAATGGGGCATCTTAGTCAGCTTGGGCTAATTAGACCAAAGGGCCGGTTTCCATGATGTATGCCTCGATTACTCTATATGCCATTGAGGCATCTACTCGAGTGGCCTGCACATTACCTGTAAAACCTGATCAAGCATTTTCCGATGATTACTCTAAATTGACGTTGACTTAGTAGATGTAGACCTGATCTGCCATATTTCCTGTTGCATTTATAAAAATTGAAATATTATGTACGCATTACCTACTGTTAAAACTGCTTATTAGCCGCAAAGAAAGTTGTTGCTACCTTTTGAAAAATAATCAAATTCATTTGAAGCCAATAAGGAAATTAGGAGCATCTGAAGAATCTATTTTGGAAAAACAAACTACTTTTAAGCTATCAAATGCCGACTAAAGCAATCAATCACAAGCTGAATATCTCATGGTGAAAGCAATTAATGGAAACTGGTGAACAGATGTTCTAATTGTGATTGAAATGTTGATTTTGGTTCCCAGACAAAAACATATGGGGAACTTCCAGCATAATGATGACTGACATCTTGGCTCTGGACAGCTTTTAGATTCCATCTGAAGTAAGCAGAATTCACAAAAGAAATCATTAAAATAGAAAAAATGGGGTAATTGTTAGTCTCCATTTGTTCATAAATTGTGGTGAAGAGGTGTAAAAATAGATCAGATTTGTCTGAGCAAATATCTGGTAGGACTTAGTATGGGGCAGCATAGTGGCGCAGCGGTAGAGTTGCTGTCTTACAGCGCTTGCAGCACAGCAGACTCGGGTTCGATCCCGACTACAGGTGCTGTCTGTATGGAGATTGTACGTTCTCCTCGTGAGCGAGTGGATTTTCTCCGAGATCTTCGGTTTCCTCCCACACTCCAAAGTTGTATAGGTTTGTAGGTTAATTGGCTTGGTATAAGTGTAAATTGTCCCTGGGTATGTGTGTAGGATAACGCTAATATGCTGGGATCGCTGGTCGGTGGGCCGAATGGCCTGTTTCCGCGCTATCTAAACTAAACTAAATACCCTGAAATAGGTGGAAGGATGAAAAGACTTAAGGCAGTGGAGCTTCCCACTCAATCAGTGCAACTTCATAATAATATAGAACTAATCAAACCAGTACGATTTTAATTGGCCCAAGACTTGCTGACAGCTTCCTCGCTGCCTCTGCTCATTATAAAAGCTTTAATCGGTTCTTACCATGGGGCACCGCACGATGGCTGCCTCGCCAACAGTCTGTCTTCGTCTTTTTCATTCTTTGTATTTTTAGTTTGTTGCAAAATATATATTTTAGCTTATTTTTAGTTTTTGTATGTGTGGGGGGGTGGTGGGGGGTGGTGGGGGGGTGGTGGGGGAAACATTTTTTATCTCTTTCCTCGATGGAGATTTGACTTTTTCAGCGTTGTATCTCTGTCTGCACTACGGCCTAACATCATGGAGCTGGCGGCCTCTTGTTTGGAGCTTCTCGAGCTCCAAACCGCGAAGCCTCCGGATTTTAACATCTTGGAGCAGGCGATCCCTTTGCCAGGGGTCGTCCTTTGGTGCTCCAATCTGCGGGAGTTGTGGACATTTACATCGTGGAGCTCGCTGTCCCTGGTTAGGGACTGATTTCGGGGTCATCCAAGCGGCAGGAGCTTTGACCGACCCTATGCGGGAGCTCAATCTCTGGTTGAGGATGGTTCGATTCCCCTGACCGTGGGAGGAAAGGAGGAAACAAGATAAGACTTTATTGCCTTCCATCACAGTGGAGAATGTGGAGGAGCTGCTGAGGTGGACATTAATGTCAAATTTTATGTAGTTGTGTGTCTGGCAAACCAAGTTCCTCGTATGTTGCAAAACATACTTGGCTAATAAATTACGATTCTGATTCTGATTATGATTGTGATTACATGGATCCAATTATGACTGCTTAATAACAAAGAATACAAAATTGCAAAGCTTTGATGCAGCGTTACGTAGTGCTGGAACTAGATACACCCATGAAACAGCTGACAGCTGGCAAAGCTTCATTTCCAGCTTTGTCATGTGTCATAGCTATCAGGGACGTAGAACATTTCTTGATATCCTTGGCATTCAGAAGCACACAATTAAAAATAAATTAACAAATATTAAACGTTTGAAAATGACTTACACATTTAAAAATAATTAAAAACAATAACTTCTGAGCACAATTTCAAGTATTCTAACTTACCTTTTTCTTGCCTTAGTTACCCATAGCTGTCCTCCATTCAGCCAAAGAGGCTCATGGATCAAGCAGACTCAGCAGACACTCTCCATGAAAAGCTTGGTGGAATCAGCAGCAGAATACAACCAGGAAATCACAGGCAGAGCTCAACAAGTATGGTCTGGTGACATTCAGTTTGATGAAAGAACCCAACTTGTAGAGGCGGATTTACCTATAAGCTTCATAGGCTGAAGCCCAGGGCCTCAAAATCTAGGGGGCCTCCGGCCAAGGTGTTTTTTTCCCAGAGTAAAAAAATCCAGAGAAAAATAAATTTGGAGCGCAATCAGCGTTTCCACTTTGACGGAAATTACACAAAATTCTGGTTCCGGCCCTCTGGAAGTTTTTGGGGGGGAAAATTGCGACCATTTGGGGGAACTGGACAGTTGGGGGAAGCCGATGACGCAGTAGCGACACAAAATGAGGCTGTCTCTCTACGCAGTGGGCCCGGGCGGGTTCAGATCTCCATTTGCACTCCAAACAATCACTTCGATGCCTTGTGTCTACTCTAGGTAAGTAGTGGAATATTGCGTTGCGGGAGTGCCCGTTTCTCCGGGCCAGGGGGGGCTGCAGTGTCTGTGGCGCGGAGTGGGAGCCTCACTGCATGGGAGGGAGATAGAGGGGGAGGGAGAGAGAGAGAGGGGGAGTGTGAGGGGGGGGGGAGAGGCAGAGGGGGGAGAGAGAGGGAGGGGAGGGGGAGAGAGATGGGAAGGGGGAATGGGGAAAGAGAGAGATGGGGAGGGAGAGAGAGGTGGAGGGAGTGGGAGGGGGAAGGAGGAGGGGGGAGAGGGAAAGTGGGATTATCTTTAGGGAGATTGCAAAATTAAGGTAGGTTTTAGAGCAATTATATTTTCTCCTCCATATGAATAATATCAAACAATTGGAACTGCTTTCTTTTCCTTGATAACAATACTGAAAAATATGAATTCCATAGTTTGCGACTTTCTTTTTGCATCATATTTTTAACGTGTACACACTAACAGTCGAACAATAACAGGCAATCAAATCAACACAGTTTCTAAAAATCAACATTTTCTAAAAAAAGGTTTTATTTCCTGCAAAGACTTGCAGTATTTTATTTGCAGTGTTTGCATGCTCCTTTATAACATTTTACATAACATTTTACAGTGAATTGGGACATTTTGTTTTCTGGGAAGGATGTAGAAGAGAAATGGAGAACATTTAAAGGTGATATTTTAAGAGTACAGAATCTTTATGCCCCTGTTCGGTTGAAAGGAAATAGTAATAATTGGAAAGAGCCATGGTTTTCAAGGGAAATTGGACACTTGGTTCTGAAAAAGAGAGAGATCTACAATAATATAGGCAGCATGGAGTATAAAGAATGTAAAAAGAATCTTAAGAGAGAAATTATAAAAGCTAAAAGAAGATATGAGGTTGCTTTGGCAAGTAAGGTGAAAGTAAATCCAAAGGGTTTCTATAACCATATTAATAGCAATAGGATAATGACGGATAACATTGGTCCATTAGAGAGTGGACAGCTATCTGCAGAGCCAAAAGAGATGGGGGAGATATTGAACAATTTATTTTCTTCGGTATTCACCAAGGAGAAGGATATTGAATTATATGAGGTAAGGGAAACAAGTAGAGTAGCTATGGAAACTATGAGATTCAAAGAAGAGGAAGTACTGACGCCTTTGAAAAATATAAAAGTGGATAAGTCTCCAGGTCCGGATAGGATATGCCCTAGGACATTGAGGGAAGTTAGTGTAGAAATAGCAGGGGCTATGACAGAAATATTTCAAATGTCATTAGAAACGGGAATAGTGCCGGAGGATTGGCGTACTGCGCATGTTGTTCCATTGTTTAAAAAGGGTTCTAAGAGTAAACCTGGCAATTATAGACCTGTTAGTTGTGACATCAGTGGTGGGCAAATTAATGGAAAGGATACTTAGAGATAATATATATAAGCATCTGATAAACAGGGTCTGATTAGGAACAGTCAACATGGATTTGTGCCTGGAAGGTCATGTTTGACTAATCTTCGTGAATTTTTTGAAGAGGTTACGGGAAATTGATGAGGGTAAAGTGGTGGATGTTGTCTATATGGACTTCAGTAAGGCCTTTGACAAGGTTCCTCATGGAAGGTTGGTTAAGAAGGTTAAACTGTTGGGAGAACCTCAAGACCCTGCATCCCTCCAGCAGGGGCAGCAGAGAGAATGGGGAATGTTGTAAAAACATTAATATCTCTGTCAATTTTCATCGAAGGGAAAAATCCTCGGCACACATGCGGCGGAGGGGGGCTCTGAGCGAGGTGGCCAAAAATGACGACCGTAGGTGGCGGCGTACTCTCGGAGACCGCAGCACAGAAAGCCAAAACCGGTCAAGAACAGAGTTTTAGTAATATAGATGTCAACAAAATAGAGAGAGTACAGAGGAGATTTACTAGAATGTTGCCTGGGTTTCAGCAACTAAGTTACAGAGAAAGGTTGAACAAGTTAGGTCTTTATTCTTTGGAGCGTAGAAGGTTAAGGGGGGACTTGATAGAGGTCTTTAAAATGATGAGAGGGATAGACAGAGTTGACATGGATAAGCGTTTTCTATTGAGAGTAGGGAAGATTCAAGCAAGAGGACATGATTTGAGAATTAACGGACAGAAGTTTAGGGGTAACATGAGTTAAGGATGCAGGTTCGATTTTATCATTTAAAAATAAATTGGATAGGTATATAGACGGGAAAAGAATGGAGGGTTATGGTCTGAGTGCAGGTAGATGGGACTAGGGGAGAATAAGTGTTCGGCATGGACTAGAAGGGCCAAGATGGCCTGTTTCCGTGCTGTAATTGTTATATGGTTATATGGTTATATAGTACAACTTGATTATTAAAACAAGGGCAACTTCAATTCTTGATTTTTAAAAATGTATACAACAATGTGTCCAATCATCCCATTCCACCCACTCATTACTCTAGACTCAACCAAAATTATTTCTTAAATTTTGGTTATATATTTGGTGCAAAAATGCTCCAAAATAAGGCTCACAATGCAGCAGAGACAATCTAAAACCCCAGAGCTTCCAGGGCCCTTAAGCAGGCCCTGGACCCCGGCCGCAAGGGATTTTGAGTTTTGCGCTTGTGATATGCGCTGTGTGCACTTATTTCACATACATTTTTTGTAATCCTGCCATGCCACCTCCCTTTTTGAAAAGCTTCGTACGGGCCTAGTGTATAATATAGGGGGTGCCGTCCTGTATGGTATGGCTGCCCAGCCTGCAGCTGTCCGTTTTTTCACTTTTTTAAATTTTTAATGTGTTTTAGTGTTTTGTTTTTTTGGAGTTCTAGCTTTTTTTATGTGGGGGGTGGGGGATGGGGGGGGGAGGGAGAAACTACTTTTCAGGGTCCCTACGTGGGCGGAGAGACAGCTTTTCTCCGGGCAGCATCTTCGACCCGTCCTCGCGGCCTACCAGTGGTCCTGGAGCGGCGTTTCCTGGTTGAACTGCCCAGAACCTCGGCTTCGGCGGCGGCACACCGCTGGAGCACTATCGCGGAGTGGAGCGGGCCATGCCTTGCCCGGGTCGCCGCGCTGGAGCTCCGGTGAGCTGAAGACCGCCGATGAAACATCATGGAGCTGTGGGTCTGGGAGCCTGGGATCTCTCGCCAAGATCGCCAGTGTTGGAGCTCCATCCGCGGTCACCAGTAAGGAAGCGGCCGTTCCAGATTTTCCATGCCGCTGAGAGGGTTCTCCCGACACCGGAGCATCATCATCCGGCGAGAACGGCCTGGGACATCGGGCCTCCGTAAAGGTGACTGCGGAGGCCTCAATAGGCCCGACTATGGGTGGACATGAGATGGGGACTGGACTTTGTGCCTTCCCTCATAATGGGAACCATTGTGGGGGGATGTTTTTTATGTTTAAATCTCTTTATTATTGTTATGTCTGTATTCTTTTTTTTTATGTGCTGCATTGGCAACAAGCATTTCACTACACCTATGGTGTATGTGACCAATAAATAACCTTTGAACCTTTGTACCTTTGTATATTTTTGAGACTGTCATAGGCCTTTCTTACATGTGCTGTCACAATGCAATGTAGTCTCTAACCAACACTTCAGTAATTTTCCTTGCCCTCCATTTCAGAATAATAGTATTCTAATACGATTACTCGACACTAGCACTGGCAATGAATAAATAAGTTAAAAGCGCAGCTTTCCAGCCCCTTATATCATTGGCCATGCTCCGCTGCACATCGGTGTCAATCTGGTGGACTCTTCCATCTTCCTCTAGTCGTGGGGGTGGGGGATTGGGAGCGGCCTCACAAGTGGAAAAGCCTAGTGGCTCTCTTCATCTAAATCCGGCACTGCCAACTTGCATTGGCACCTGCATTGAAGGCTACAGGGGCAAGTACTGGAAAATGGGATTAATACGGATGTGTCCACTGGCCAGCATGGATTTGGTGGGCCGAGTTGCCTGTTTCAATGCTGTATGGCCCTATGACTCCATCTCTGATTTCCCCCCCTGCCCATTTTTTTCTGTTTTCCATTTTTCCCCCATTTTCCCTCATTGCCAAGGCAGCTTGACTGGGACGACAAGCTGTGAGCCCAGGCAGTAGCTGGTGCCTGTGAACACATAAGTCTGCTCGTGACACCACTAAAAAGTGAGAAATAAGCAAAAGCCATTTATTAAGGTGGGCATGTTTCAATGCAGTGATTTTGTGTGACTTATGGGCCTGTCCCACTTAGGCGATTTTTTCAGTGACTGCTGGTGACTGTCATAGTCGTAGCAGGTCGCCGAAAAACCGGCAACTGGACACCCCCACTATGTCTACAACAACCTACCACCTAGTCGATGTCCAGCTACGGCAAGCTACCGACAACCAGTGACCCATTAGGACGTCCACCTACGACAACACCTACAACAACCTATGACAACCTACGTCCACCCGTGACAAGCTACGACACGGTAAGACAATTCAGTCGCCGGTAGACGTAGGTTGATGTAGGTAGTCGCCAATGGAATTCACCGGTCAGCACCAGCGACAATCTACGTCATCCTGGCTACAACCTACGACAGTACCTACGTCAGTAGAAGTTAATCTACACTAATTGGCGTCAAGCCAACTGTCGCTGACTGTCGGCGAAAAGTTTGAAACATTTCAAAATCCAGCGGCGACCAGAAAAATGGTACGATTCTTTGGGCGACAGAGGAGACTACTCATGACCATATAGACGACACCCCGGCGACCATGTGGCGACAGCCTAGTCACCTGTAGTCACCTAAAAAATCACCTGTGGGACAGGGGCATTAGTATCACATCAAACGGGAAAAGATATTGGAAGTAGCATTGAGAACCTCAAGACCCTGCATCGGAAGCGCAGTGGCCAATTGTAAACAGCAGAAGGCGTGGAGCACCTCACAAACCATCTAACCACCCACTTCATTGGCCACCCACCAGCTGTCCCATCTGTGGAAGTGTCTGCAGGTATTACATATGCTTCATCAGCCACCTCAGAACCCACAAAACCAGAGTGAAAGCAAGTCTTCCTTGATCGCAAGTGACTGTCTAAGAAGGTTACACTATTGATTACATTTTAATTGAATAATTCTGCGTGAAAAAAAACATTACCTTTATTTAACCAGTAAATTTATTACTTTAACTCAGCAATGATTGATGTACATGGTAAGAGCCAAAGCAAAGTCACATTTGGAACATATAAGCTGTAACTTCCACTTGCTTCCATCTGCCTTGTGGGACCGATCGATTCCTCTGGCCATTTCCTTGACAGGTAATCTGTCACTCCTGAACAACTGCGCCATGGTGGGAATCGGAATCACAGCATGCCACCTGAAAGGTCACTCGTTTATTAAAAGCAGTGTGTACTATGGATCTGGATTAGAAAAAAAACTCCCCAAATTCAATTTGCTTCATGTTCCCTATAGTCCTTTCAAAGCTAAAAGACGTTAAGTATCTTTACAATGCATTTTACATACGGATTACCTTGCTTTACACTACTTTGTTTGGCTTTTATAAATACAATGTAAATAGACTAGTATATGGAACAATCTCAATGCCCTCTGAGTGACCTTCCTCTCTGCAACCAGCATAAATATCACCTCCAGAACTCCTCTCCTATATTCTGAAAACAGAAAATCCCATCCATCATTCTCTTATTGGCTCCTGGTGAAGCAATGCATTGATTTTAAAATGTTTTGATAGACATTCCCCAAAGTGATTTAGTTCTTAGTTTTTAGTTTTGAAGGTACAGAGCGAAAAGTCCGAGCCGACCGGTAATCCCCGCACACTAATGGGTTATCCCACTTAGGCGATTTGTTAAGTGACTACAGGCGATTTGGCTGTCGCCACATGTTCACAGGTGGTCGCCGGGGTGTCGCCTGTATGGTCGTGAGTAGCCTCCTCAGTCGCGCAAAGAGTCGTAACATCTTTCTGGTCGCCGCTAAATTTTCAAAGTTGAAAATGTTTTGGCGACAGTGGGTTTGACACATATGAGCGTAGCTTGACTTGTCCTGAAGTAGGTGCTATCGTAGATTGTCGCCAGGTTAAAAATCGCCTAAGTGGGATAGGCCCATAACACTATCCTACATGCATGAGGGACAATTTACAATTACACCAAGCCAATTAGCCTACAAACATGTATATCTTTGGAGACTTGGGTGAAAATCGGAGCACCTAAAGAAAGCCCACGCAGGTCATGGAGAGAACATACAAACTCCATACAGACAGCACCCGTAGTCAGGATCGAACCCGGGTCTCTGGCACTGTAAGGCAGCAACTCTACTGCTGTGCCACAGTGCCTCCCACATGTTTAAAGCTCACATTGTTTAATATTTAAAATTAAAAATTATTCATTTAGATGAACTTACAAGATATTTGAAGAAACAGCAACATGTACAGCCTGAGGTGTTGAAAAATCCTTTCCAACTAGATTTTGCTAAAAGGAACAGTTATTTTGCCGGCACACTGCACAAGCAAGTCTCATGCAGAGTTTTAGCTCCACAGACATCATTGCACTAATGCAACATGCAGGTTTATAGGCAGATTAGCAGTCAGGGCCTTAATGATGTATTTGACATTTATTTTAATTTATTAGAAATGTGTTTGAAAAATGCTCTGCATTTGAAATTTATTCTGTAATGTGTTCTAATGATAAGGAGTTGCCTCAGAAAATACACATAACAAGAGGAATATTACCGGATGTGGTGCATTCTCATTTGATTAAATTAAAGCAGTTATGAGCAGAATGCCATGAAACATGATGGCACTGACTCTGGATTCACTTAAACATCATTATGTTCAGCACCAGTGTCAAATAGGGTGTCCTGCAAAAGGAATATCAAAACAACCAAAATCTACTGTGAGACATCAATAACATGGTTAAAGGGTTTTATGGTTCCTAAAGCCCTACTCAATTTAACACGACTCCTGCCATTTTGCTGCAGTTTTCAATGAATGTCAGCCCTTAAAGGCACACTCCACAAGACAGGAACACTGTGAAAATGCATACCGAGGGTGCCTGGAGGAAATAGACTGCAAAGGAGAGATAAAGCCCAGATCCATTCAATGAGGCATACATGTTAGGAGCCAGAAGGCATGTTCTGTGCACAGGGATATCAGGAAGCCAACTCAGTTCACCAGAAAATGAATTTGGTTGGCGCTAGCTACAGTAGATTTTCCCAGGGGTACAAATCCCCACACTATGGAAAGCATATGTCATGTCCCAACAAGATATGTCATAACAATCTTCACATCATTGTTTACACCTATAAAGTTGAGATCCTCCCAGAAAGGTACATTTTATGTGCATGTCTAAATCATTTAAATAAACTGCCATTCATCTGCAGGGTTGTTGCTGCAAATCTTTTAAGTATCTGGAGCAAGGATTCATTTACTCTGATCACCTGCAAAATAGGAAGTGTGGGATCCTTATGCATGCTCTGGGCCCTCCTACATGATAATAATATACAATGCTGCTGCTAACGATTAGATCACAGAAAAGGTCATTTGATTTGTACCTGGGTTGTGAATTTGCAGATTCCTTGGGTGATGCAGCTCTGTCTTACCATCCTATGCTGACTATGATTCCCCTCTCTGCTCATCTGAGTTCATGGCCAGAGATGGTAACTGGGTCTTGTCCTCATAGCCTTCTCTTTCCAGCTTCTCTAGCTCCTGCTACACTTCAGACTCTGCCTCCAAGATCCCAGAAACCAGATCAGTAGTTGCTGTATTTTGTTTGCGATACTGGAATGCAGCCACCACAAAGAAAATTCCTCATCTGCTTGACAGGTAGCACTAAGCTCTGCCTAGACTCTACCTTCTCAAAATCATTGGCATTTCCCATTGACAACCTAGTACTTCCATAGTGCTTAATAATGCACTACGTGGTCTGGTGTATGATTTTACCAGATTGTATGCAAAAACAAAGAATGGTGCTGTACCTAGGTATATGTGGCAATAAAATATCACTGTATCATTGAACATTGAAAACTGATCATGCTCTCTCAGAACTGTAGTATCTAGTATCTGGAGCAAAAAAAGGCAAGTTGCTAGAGGAACTCAGCGGGTCAGGCAGCATCTGTGGAGGGAAACCAAAATTCAACTATTTGGGTTGAGACCCTTCATCTGGATTTATTTTACTGCTGAAATACATGATATACACTATAAGGAAACATTTTAATGATCGTCAACAAGCTGTACATCTAATGAATGGTAATTTTCTGTCTGATGAAGGGCTCAGACTCTTCATGGTAGTCCTTATGAGAACATGCATGCAGTGAATAACTGCATTTATTGGAAGCCAACAATGTTGACCAAACCCAAGCACTGAGATGCCATCTGCTTCTCATTAGAATCAAAGCAGATGAAATCATGTATTCATTAATTCTTCTCTGATGTTGCTGTGAGCAACAAATTAGAAGGCAAAGGTCTGCTGTGGCTGCGAGGAATGATTCTATTGGGAAGAAGTTGGGACTGAATGTGACTTTGACTCTAAAGGGAGAGCAGTCCAAGCTTCAGAATGTGTCTGAAGGGCATCCTTCAGAATGTCATGTATCTCAGCAAAGACAGCCTTAAAAATTCTGAGCCTGCAAATATATGGTTCACTGGAGAGGTCCAAATAAAATCTGATTCCACATTATTTGGAACTTGCCTTTTCTGAGATTAACACATCTTTACCTCATGTTGTAAGGTCAGCAACTCACCATGGCCATAGCCAGGTACTAGAGAATGAGTACCTCTGAAGCTAAATGCTGTGGAAACCCTCCTTAAATTATACACATCCCATAGATTATAATTTGTGTAGTTGGAATGAGCTATGAAGCTTTGCCGTAAGGTCGTCTGATGCCAATAGAGAGTACCATTAAAGATCAAAAAACATCAAATAAACAACGAGTTCAACTGGGATTGTTTACAACAGTAGTGGTGTGAAGCTCCAACTTATTTCTAGACAAGGAGAAATGGAAGTTATGCAAATTAAAAAGTAATTAGGTAATGCATGCCTCTTGCTGGGTTATCAATGATCCCATTATATAAAAGCTTCTCACATTTCCAATTGAAAGTGTATTTGGTTAATGATGCCTTCTGCACCCAAGGAAACTTTAAAAGAAAATTGCCAGCACGCTCCATTTCTTCACTGTTGCTATGGAAGGTCTGATGATAGGCTTTATCAGGAGGAAGGATGCCCTTTTTCCTGATGGGCAAATGCAGAGCATCTGCCAAATAATTTGGCGATGGTGGTCAGAGGTTATGTGTAAATGCAAGAGGACCTGGGAACAATAGTGGGAGGAATTCAGTTACTTGACCATGGTTCCCCTTTTCAGACTCTCTAGAGAGACAGTTTGAACTAGTCCATTGCTAACCAGCTTCCCATCTCCGTTTTTTCTAAACAAAGGAACACATTTTGATGCAGTTCCTTATAAGTCTATAGCCCTTCCCTATACTTTTCGTTTCAATATGTTTACCAGGTTAAGCTGCCAAAAACATTGCTGCATCTCTTTGATATCCCAAACACTTCAAGATAAGCTGATATATAAAAATAAGTAGAAGGTCAGAATTGGAGAACTGTCACCAGTCCTCATAATTTAATGTAACAAACAAAGGTGGCCCTGGTAGAAGAAGTGTAAAAACCATAACAGTAAATGCAATAAAGGCAAAAAATGCAGCCAACACTTGGTAGGTCTGTGGCAGCATCTGTGGAAAGAGAAGTGGTTAATATTTCAGGCCTAAGACCTGGGATCTCTCTCCAGAGATGCTGCCTGTCCCGCTGAGTTACTCCAGCATGTATTGGCTGCCTGACCTGCTATTGGTTTCCAGCGTTTTCTACTTGTTTCAGATTTCCAGCATTGATGTTGTTTTTTTCTTTGGACATTCTTAACAGATAATGTGTTTGAAAAAACTATCTCATCCCGTTTTGTGATTATACCCTCAATTTCTCTTGAAACTGAACACTCTCCCTTACACTCAGAACATGGTCACTTTCTAGCCAAACTAACTGCTTCTGAAACCAAAGCTTTCCTTTCCCATTTAGCCCTGACTGTTTCCCTCTTTCTAGATTCATCAAAAAGCCCAGGATATGCTGAAGCATGAGATGAAATAGCCTTTGAGAACATAAGCCATCATTCACTCTCACACTTGTGAGCCTTGCTCTGAAATCAATGCACTGCATGCTGCAGGAAGTGTATTCTAGACATCTGCACTGGGTATTTCATCAAGCCTAGGTTAGTCAGAGCAAGGACAGGAGGGGGTGACTGATTGCACAGTGAGCTAGTATAATTGCTCTGCTCCAAAGTCGTGGATGTTGCCAGAAGACCTGGCATCAGCATGCATGGCATGAAAGTCGGTTCTATGCAAAATGTAGAAAAACCTTCAATTATGAGGATCTGTCGCCAGCTTTGGTAACTTTCATCTAAGTTTGCGGCCAGGCAGAATTATGGTTGGACCATCCATAACAGCTCATGGAGTCAGGGAAAAAGGATAGATAAAGGCTTCAATGGAATTATAGTCTTGCCAAAGTCTCCTCTACTCATTCAGATCGTTGCATATGATGGTGTGAGCCAAGGAGAACACATGTTCGGCAGCGTGTCCGTCTTTTTTCAACTTTTTCAACTTTTTAAATTTTTTTTAGTATGTTTAAAAGTGTGTTTTTAATGTTTCTTTGTGTGTTATGTGTGGGGGGTGGTGTGGGGGGGTAAGGGGGAAACCGTTTCGGCCGCCTCTTCCATGGAGAGGCGACTTTTTCAGGCCGCCTCCCCCGTGGCCTAACAGCATGGATCGGCGCCGACTTTCCCGGAGACGCGCCCGGAGCTTCAGCGGCGGGCGCAGCGTGGACTCTCGGCGCGGAGCGGGTGAGACCTCGCTGGAGGGGAGCGCTCCGTTACGCTGGCCCGCGGCAGCCGGCAGCCTGAAGCAGCGGTCTGCAGAACTCCAGCTGGTGCGGCGTCTACAGCCCGGGATCTCACGTTGGGGACCCGGGTGGAAGAAGCTTCCACCGCCGGCCCGTGGCCATCTTCTGCCGCGGGCGTGGTATGGACTTAACATCACCCCAGGAGGGGAGCTTCGACCGCCGGCCCTGCAGACTGTGGTGCTTCCGGCTGCGGCATGGCAGGTACTTTAAAACTTTGACCGCCGGCCTGCGGCCTACACCAGCCTGAAGCCGCGGTCTCTGGTTGGGAAGAGCCGATCCTGGACTCACCTTGACTTTGACTTTGTCCCTTACCATCTGGACGCCCGCAGCAACGGCTGTGGAGGGTGGAGGTCCCGACCACGGGGGAAAATGGAGGAGGACTGGCCAAGCTCTGTGCCTTCCACCACAGTGATGAATGCTGTGGTGGATGTTTGTGTAAAATTTTAATGTGGTTGTGTTCTTTATTATTGTACCGCTGCTGGCAACCCAAATACCACCGACCTTGGTTGTGTGGCAATAAAATTATTTCTATTCTATTCTATTCTATGTTATCCTCAAAGGATACATTGGACCTTAACCTCACCAATTCCTCCATCTGTATGCACTCTGGAGACATGGCCACATGTTTTCTTCTCGCTGTTACCATCGGGCAGGAGGCCTGAAGTCACGCACCATCCAATTCAGGAACCATTACTCTCCTACATCTATCAGGTTGCTGAACCAATCTGTACAACCCTAATCCTAGCTGAACAACAGAATATTACAGACCACCATGTGTATTTTTTCTTTGTACTTGTACCTCACCATAGCTGTGCATATGACAATAAACTCAACTTGACTTGATGGTTAAATGATTCAGTCATTAGTAGTTTGTACATTCTGCTGTCGGATCATATCAGGTCTGACCCTCTGAAGAGTCTATGATGCTGTCATCAGTCCTCAGAGAAATATCCTTTATTTTTCACCCTCTGACTTTAATCCTTTGTGATTGGATTTGATGTTAATATTTTTGCCTGACATGTAAAATAAGTACTGTTGGATCCACGAAGTTTCTCATTTATACTTTTATTGAGAAAGGTGAAGATTTGTTTCAATAGTTTCTCAAATCTTTCCCGTAAAGAGGTCACGACAATTATACCAATCTGATCAATCAGTTCAAGAATAGGATGAGTGACCAAATTAAAAATGAATAATCGTATTTTATGACATTGGTTTTATCTTTACTGTATGTTTGATTTTTTTTCTTACATTTCAGTTATTTATAATTTGTAGTTGTTTCCGTCAAGAAAGAAGTCAGAATTGTTAAGACATTTCGTAAAGGGTTATGTCGGTGTGAATAATTGGGAGCAGTGCAATAAATGTCAGAGATGGCAGGCCCCATTGATAAATCCTCTATGGAGATCAGCATTGTCACCATTGGAAAATGCAGCCTTCTGTCAGAGCAGCAATATGCTTCGTAACCTAGTAACCACATTTCCTTCATAATGAAATACAAGAAATGAGATAAAATATGAATATGGTCTTTGTGTTGCTGCATAATGGAATTGTAAAGACAAAGTTCCCCTGGGGAACTAGTAAATGTAAACGGGAGGAAAGTTTGTGCAAGAGAATTAGTGCTGAAATTAAAGAGATGGGGGTGTATTTGAACTCACTAGTAAACAATTAGCACCTCCATAATGGAGAACCCCATAACTCAAGCTGATTTGTGAAGGAAGGTGTATTATGGTGTAGATATGGGTAGCACAATGGCACAGGTGGTGGAGCCTCTGTCTCGCATGGTCAGAGACCAGATTCAATCATGTGTAGAGTTTGCACATTCTCTTTGAGACTGCATGGGTTTCCACAGAGTGATCTTGCAACTTCCTGCATCCCAAAGAGTTGCTCATTTGTTATTGAATAAACTACTGCAAATAGTCCCTGGTGTGTAGGTTAGTAGTGTGATCTAGTGGGAGTTGACATTATGCAGGGATATCCGGATTAATGTAGGATTAGCGCAAATTGGTTGTTAATATTCAGCATTGATGCCATGGACTAAAGGTTCTGTTTCCTTGCGGTGTCTACAAGATCCTGTTCTTTGCAGCTTTACCAATAGTTCCTCAACACCTTCGTGGTTCAGCATCTAGGTGCTTATTCTATACACAAAATAATCCAATAAAGTCATTGTCAAAATGAAAGAATTGTTTAAGTACAATATTAATATTTTTAGAAGCTATTCAATAAAATGATTTTATATTGTGCATTTACGCTAAAAGAAAAATGAGAAGTGGTTTCACTTTGTAACAACATTTAGTAAATACTTCCCATGATATACACAAAAAACTGGAGTGACTCAGCGGGACAGGCAGCAGCTCTGGAGAGAAAGAATGGGTGACGTTTCGGGTCGAGATCCTTCTTCAGACATTCCTTCTCTACAGATATGCTGCCTGTCCCGCTGAATTACTTCAGCTTTTAGTATCTATCTCCAGTTTAAACCAGCACCTGCAGTTCCTTCCTACACAAATACTTGGTGTCAGGTGCCAATTTTCAGCAAGTACTGCTTTTTAAAAGGAGTTAAATTTAAACCCGTTTCACCCTGGTATCAAGTTGGCTCTTACCAACATGAGACGCATTTAACATTGACATAAAATTGAAGTTGCTGACAGCACAACAAAACCAAGTGTAAATATATTGTTAGTTGCTCAAAATATCAGGATGCAATGGAATAAGGTATGAATATGAAGTTTCTATTATCCATCTTTCTGTAAACAAATAAAATAGGGCACTTACAACTATGATGGCATGTGAAGGCAGTCTGTCATGTAATGTGAAAACTTTAGAGTACAAATGTACCAAAGAATCGCAACCATAAATTGAAAGTTAACTTCGTGATTTAGTTCTAATTACTAAATAATATAGTAAGTATGTACATTAAAATAAACAAATAATGGACAGAATTGAACACCATAATCAGGGTTAATAAAGGTCAATATAACATCAAAGCAGCATTCAAATTTTGCTGTGTAGGAAGGAACTGTACATGCTGGTTTACTTCAAAGAACGACACAAAAAGCTGGAGTAACTCAAAGGGTCAGGCAGCATCCCTGGAGAAAAGGAATAGGTGATGTTTTGGGGTGAGACTCTTCTTCAGATTGAGGGGAAATGGAAATGAACGAAATAGTAGGTAAATAGAACAACTTAATGAAAGATGTGCAAAAACCAACAATGACCAAGGAAAGTTGGAACCAAGAATGGTCCATTGTTGGCTATGGGGTACATGATAATGAGTTGTACAGACAGTTATACTCAACAGGACAACAGTGAATTTAATATGACAACTTGGGTGGGGAGAGAGAGAGGGGGACAGAGAGAGATGGGATGAAGGGGTTACTTGAAGTTGGAGAATTATACTGGTGGGTTGTAAGCCACTCAAGCAAAATATGATGCGCTGTTCCTCCAATTTGCTTTTGGCTTCATTCTGATAATAGAGGAGGCCCAGGATCGAAAGGTCACTATGGGATTGGAAGAGAAGTTAATTTTTTTGGCACATGGGAGATGGCAGAGACCAAGGCAGACCTGCTTTTTTCCAATGGCTAATCATATATCTTTGTAGTTACTGAAGATGTACATCAAAGCATAATTGTGTGGAGGTTGACAATCTGTAATGAAGCCAAATGTTTTAACAGATGAGCAGAATTAATGATTCAGATAAATGTTTTTAAACAAAGCTGGTGTATGATTAACCAGATCAATAGGTGGTGGGGTTGCACTGCACTGATACTGCTCACCTGCTGAGTATTTTTAGTATTTCTGCCTTTAATGTTAAGAAAATATTTCTGTCGCACACAAATAAGGGGATAAAAATCAAAAAGATCCAGATTCTAGGAAGACATGTGCCATAACAAGCAAGTTTATGTCTGAAGAAGGGTTTCGGCCCGAAACGTTGCCTATTTCCTTCGCTCCATAGATGCTGTCTCACCCGTTGAGTTTCTCCAGCATTTATGTCCACCTTCCAAGTTTATTTATTTCAGCTGCATGTGCCCAGAATAGTTAAACATTCACAAATGTGGGATTGGGTCAGTTCTATTACTTGTGAATTTTGGGTCGTCCTATCAAGAATCTATGATAGTTTTAGCAACTATAAAAAAAAAATTCTAAATGGGCAGAGAATCCAGAAATCGAAATGCAAAACGACTTGAGAGTGCTGGTGCATGATTCCCAAAAAGTTAATCTGTAAATTGAATCAGTAGTAAAGGAAGCAAACACAATGCTAGCATTTATTTTGAGAGGGCTTGCATACAAAAGCAGGGATGTGATGCTGAGGCTCTATAAGGCATAGGTCAGGCCGCATGTGGAATATTGTGAACAATTTTGGGCACCATCTCTGAGGTAAGGATGTGCTGACTCTGGAGAGGGTCCAGAGGAGGTTTACAAGAAAGATCCCTGAAATGACTCGGTTAACATATGATGATTGTTCGACTGCACTGGGGCTGATTATTATCTCAATGGGGTTAGGTTAGGTAAGGGGGAGGTGCAGCGAGACCTGGGCGTCCTTGTGCACCAGTCACTGAAAGTTGGCGTGCAGGTACAGCAGGCAGTGAAGAAAGCTAATGGGATGTTGGCCTTCATAACAAGAGGATTTCAGTATAAGAGTAAAGAGGTTCTTCTGCAGTTGTATAGGGCTCTGGTGAGACCACATCTGGAGTATTATGTACAGTTTTGGTCTCCTAATTTCAGGAAGGACATCCTTGTGATTGAGGCAGTGCAGCGTAGGTTCACGTGATTGATCCCTGGGATGGCTGGACTGTCATATGTGGAAAGATTAAAAAAACTGTGCTTGTATTCACTGGAGTTTAGAAGGATGAAGGTGATCTTATAGAAACATATAAAATTATAAAAGGACTGGACAAGCTAGATGCAGGAAAAATGTTCGCAATGTTGGGCGAGTCCAGAACCAGGGGCCACAGTCTTAGAATAAAGGGGAAGCCTTTAAGACTGAGGTGAGAATTTTTTTTTAACCCAGAGAGTTGTGAATTTGTGGAATTCCCTGCCACAGAGGGCAGGGAAGGCCAAGTCACTGGATGGATTTAAGAGAGAGTTAGAAAGAGCTCTAGGGGCTAGTGGAATCAAGGAATATGGGGAGAAGGCAGGCACGGGTTATTGATTGGGGACAATCAGCCATGATCACAATGAATGGCGGTGCTGGCTCGAAGGCCTGAATGGCCTCCTCCTGCACCTATTTTCTATGTTTCTATGTTTCTATATTCACTGGAGTTTAGAAGAATGAGGGGGGGACTTCATTGAAATGTACAGAATAGTGAATGGCTTGGATAGCGTGGATGTGGAGAGGATGTTTCCACTAGTGGGAGTCCAGGACTAGCTTCAAAATTAAAGGACACTCTTTTAGGAAGGAGATGAGGAGGAATTTGGTGGTGAATCTGTGGAATTCTTTGCCACAGAAGGCTGTGGGGGCAAAGTCAGTTGACATATTTAAGGCAGAGACAGATAGATTCTTGATTTGTATGGGTGTCAGAGGTTATCGGGAGAAGGCAGGAGAATGGGGTTAGGAGGAAGAGATAGATCAGCCATGATTGAATGGTGGAGTATACTTGATTGGCCAAATGGCCTAATTCCACTATCACTTATGATCTTTTGATCTTATGATTTTTGTTGAAATGTTATTGTTATGAAACGTTATAACATTTTTGTTGGTGTTATTGAAAAGTAACCCTAAAATATTTTGGACATAATCGCTGTCAATCTGTGTTGATAATAGTTAAAATTCACATTTATAATAAAATCAATAGTTGATCCTTTGTTGATCATTGTATTGATCCTTTGTTGATCGATATTGTTATGAAAATGAACAAAATTCATAAGACATCCCCATCTATATAAAGTAATGCCTTAGATGATATGAAAATCTACTTATCCAAGTCGAAGACAATGCATCTCCAATAGTAGCATACAACAGCTGCTTGTTTGTAATTCAGAATCTTGTGGTTGACTACCTTGAATAATTCATCTATCTCAACAGCAATATCCATGTTATTAGCAATAATGTGTGAGGAAACAAAAGCATAGGTATTATAGGTATCATGGAAGAATTTATGATGGATTTGAAATCGAGAGCCTTTGGAGGAAATTTGGATTATTCATGCTCTACACTATTATAAATGTTATTTGGTGCTAAAGCCTGGTTTCAGCTTTGAGCTTGACTGTGGTAAAAATCAGCTATATGCACCTGCCATGTTCTACAGTGATAAGTATTTAGAAATGTGACATTGAGCTAACTCTGCCACTAAGAAACCAATTGTATTGCTACTTAGAATACAAGACTATTATTCCTTAGATAAAATGTTTTAAAATTCAGAAACAGTGCTGCAATTGTTCTGTAAGCCATCCATTCAAAATTGGACAATCAGTCTGAAGAAGGGTCCCAACCTGAAACGTCACCTGTCCATTCACTCCCCACATGCTGAGTTCCTCCAGCACTTTGTTTTGCACAAAATTACAGTATTTGTAGGCTCTTGTGTCTCTGGACAATAGATGTGCCCGTTTTCAAATCCACTCTGTAGAATTGATTTATTGATTGACTGACCTATTCCAGAGTATAATAACAACCTCACTATCAGCAATGCAGAGCAAATAACTAGAAGAAAGAACTGAACTCTTCATTCCACCTTCTCAATCATGTCAAAATTCATTTGATGTGATTGAGTTTGTTTCTAATTAAATAGAGTACAAAACTTTACTAGAATGATAAACCCCTAGATTTAAATTACAATGGACAGAATATAGATAGTGCGATGTTCTTGTAACATCGCTTCAGTTTAGTGCAATAAACAGATAAACCGAAAAAACGCCTTTCAACGTCAATCCAAAAATGAACAATGCAACGTTTCTAGCGTGAAATCAGTATCCTGATGCTGAGTAAGGAAATAGAATGCTGGAGTAAAGGGTCTGTCCCACTGTAAGAGCTAATTCAAGAGTTCTCACGAATTTCCCATGATTCGAACTTGGAGAATTACGGTAATAGCCGCTCGTAGGTACTCGGCGCTCTCGTGGACATTTTTCAACACGTTTACCGCGTTTCCCGACTACCTGCTGTTAATGTTACGAGCTGGTAAGAGACGTCCCGAGCTCCGACGTACCCGCTACGTATATTCTACGTGCTTACCACGAGTTTGATTTTTTTTGGAGGCAAAGTCTTTCTCTCCCCTGCTCTCCATGTCTCTCCCGATGTCCAAGCCAGGCGGGTGATGATAAGTCCCACGGCCATTTTAGGCCGCGCGGGGCGATTTACGGCCCCGCTCCCGGTCTGAAGTACAAGGTCGGAGCCCAGGCGTGCGATGGTGAGTCCACGGCCATGAAGCCGTGCCGGGTGATGTATGACCCCGCTCCAGGTCGTTCCAACCCCGCGACACGGGCTGGAGAAAGTCGCGTTGCGGGAGCTCCGGGAAGCGGTCTCTCTCTCCCCCCCCGGACCGCGAGCTCCCGATGTCCCAGTCCACCGGACCTGCGGCTGCGTTGCTGGAGCCTCCGAGCCCCAGGAGTCGAGTCGCAGCAGCGAGTCACCACCGCTCCTCACGCACCGAGGCCGGCCAGCCCCACGATGGTGAGTAGTCCGCAGCTCCACAGCTCCGCAGACTCCCGAGCCCCGGGTCGTTCAGGTTGGAGGCCGCTCCACGGTGCTAGGCCCAACGACAACGGAGACCCGACAGGGAAAAGGTGGGTCTCCCGTACAGGGAAGAGATTTAAAACGGTTTCCCCCTCCCCCCCCCGCCCCCACATATACACATTTAAAACCAAGCTTAAAAAAACACAAAACACTACATTTAACTAGACAAAAATAAAAAAAAAGACAGACAGGCTGTAGGAGCCGCTGCAACGAGTCGCGCCGCCACCAGGAAGGTTTTGAGGAGATTGAGGAGTGTTTCAAGTCCCCGACCACGATGAAGAAAGGAGGAAGATTGACTGAACTTTCTCACCTTCCATCACAGTGAGGAATTCTGATTCCACTGTGATGGATGTTTATATTAATTATATCGTGTATTGTGTTTTTTACTTGTATGGCTGTATGGTAACTCAAATATCACTGTACTTAACTGGTGCATGTGACAATAAATGTGAAATCGTACTTGAACTGAACTTGAACTAGTGTGAATGGGCGATCAATGGTCATCATGGACATGATAGGCCGAAGGGCCTGTCTTCATGCTGTATTTCCAAACTAAACTAAATTATCTTTTGGATTGGCTGTTTTACATTTTTAATCACAACTGATAAGACCATAATTGTCTGTTACTAATCCTGTAGTGTAGCTAGAGAATGGGGTGGTGGGAGGAAGCTTGTATGATCAATCTCATCTATCCTTACTTCAAAATTGCATTGCTATATATAATGGCATAGAACTTAATTTGGAGATGTGAACATCGTACCTTTTTCTACCCACCATATTCACCAGCACAAAGCATCTGCGTGGATTCCCTCACGATTGCAACAAGCAGGCTTAGGAAATCCAAGACATCAAAGGCCAATGCCATCCACAATTTTCTCCACATACTGTGGTGGAGTGCCAGGCAAAAGCAGAAGAAAATTGTCACAATTATACTGGAAATAGACACAATCGTACATGGACTCCACACCTCAAGTAGTTATTCATATTGTCAGAGCTTCGGCGGTTGACATTCCAAACAGACACTCCAGTTTGATCCTTTTTCTGAAATAATTTTATTTTGATTAAATTAATGTATTCCTCTTTTCAAAGTACTCCCTAGCCGCGGAGGGAGGGAGGGAGGGAGGGAGGTAGGCAGAAAGGGAGGAAGGGAGGAGGGAGGGAGGGAGGGAGGGAGGGAGGGGAGGGAGGGAGGGAGGGGGAGGGAGGGAGGGAGGGAGGGAGGAGGGAGGGAGGGAGGGAGGGGGGGAGGAAGGAGGAAGGGAAGGAAGGAAGGAAGGAGGAAGGAAGGAAGGAAGGAAGGAAGGAAGGAAGGAAGGAAGGAAGGAAGGAAGGAAGGAAGGAAGGAAGGAAGGAAGGAAGGAAGGAAGGAAGGAAGGAAGGAAGGAAGGAAGGAAGGAAGGAAGGAAGGAAGGAAGGAAGGAAGGAAGGAAGAAAGGAAGGAAGGAAGGAAGGAAGGGCCTACCAGCTGTTTTTCTCTGGCTCATGTTTGGAGGAGTACTAGACCATTGGGACAAACCTCAAGTACCACCACATGGACTGAGCTACCAGGAAAAGCCTTAGACAGCCAGTGCCTCTTACCTGCCCACAAACAATGACGGACTGCACCAACGCACAAAAGTAAACACTGAGCTGGCAGGATTAGCCTGTGACTGCCATCTCTGCCTCTCGAAGCCCAAAACTGAGCTACCGGTACAAGCATGAAACCACGAGCACCTCCTCTCAAGGCAAGAGTGAACTGCAGGGAAAAGCCTGAGTTTACCATGCCTCCTCCTTCAAGACCAAGACTGAGCTGCCAGGATAGGCTTAGAATCACAAGCGCTTCTTATGTGCCCTGAGTGATAGTATCCCACGTGGTCCTGGACTGTGTTGTCACTATATATAAACCATATCACGTGAGTTCACCCTACTGTGAGTGTCAGTGTGATCATTGTCACTAGGGGCACCGCATGAAGGCTGCCTCTGCCTACAGTCTGTTCAAGAAGGAACTGCAGATGCTGGAAAATCGAAGGTACACAAAAAAGCTGGAGAAACTCAGCGGGTGCAGCAGCATCTATGGAGCGAAGGGAATGGGCAACAGAGACCCACGCTGGCGGCCCTCGGTAAAGGGCCCCAGGGCAGCATAATGTTGAAGTCAGCACCACCCGTACTGGAAGCTCTTCAAACCACAGCCCTGCGATGTTGTTGCAGCAGGCCCAGCACTCAAACGGCGATGCCAGGTGAGGCATCGCCCGCTCCGCGATGTATCCACGCTGTGCCGCTGCTGCTGCAGCTCTGGTCCAGTCCCCAGCTGGAAAACCCGTGCCAATCCAGATGATAGGCTGCGAGGAGGGGGGCGAGAATGCGACTCGGAGAATAGTCGCATCCTCGCCAGGAGGCGACTGAGAGACGGTTTCCCCCTTCTTCAGTCTGAAGAAGGGTTTCGGCCCGAAACGTTGCCCATTTCCTTCGCTCCATAGATGCTGCTGCACCCACTGAGTTTCTCCAGCTTTTTTGTGTACCTTCTGCCTACAGTCTGTCCGTTTTTCCATCTTTTTAAAACATTTTTGTTTGATTTTTAGTATGTTGAGGAGGTTTCTTTAGTTTTTCTATGTGGGGGAAGGGGGTAGGGTAAGGGGGAAACCGTCTCTGCCCTGGGCCCCTTTACCGAGGGCCGCCAGCGTGGTCTCTGCTCGACGCGGCCTGTGGACTTCGGGAGCCGCGGACACCGGTAGGAAGTGGCCAGTTCGGAGGTCCAAGCCGCTGAGGTTGTTCTCCCGTTCCGACGTTGGAGCTCCATCATCCTGGCGAGAGGGCCTGAGCAGGGAGGCAATAAACTATTCAGTGTCTTGCCTCCTGCTTACTTACAAAGCTTCCTATTAATGGATGATTTTATCCCTTTAAAAGTAGTATTTACCTGTGTCCAGCAATGTATAAATGCTTTCTGTAATATACAGTGGCTTGCAAAAGTTTTCATACCCCTTGAACTTTTCCACATTTTGTCACGTTACAACCACAAACGTTAATGTATTTTATTGGGATTTTATGTGATAGACCAACACAAAGTGGTGCATAATTGTGAAGCGGAAGGAAAATGATACATGGTTTTCAAATATTTTTACAAATAAAAAACTGAAAAGTGTGGCGTGCAAACGTATTCAGCCCCCCTGAGTCAATACTTTGTAGAACCACGTTTCGCTGCAATTACAGCTGCAAGTCTTGTGGGGTATGTCTCTACCAGCTTTGCACATCTAGAGACTAAAATTTTTTCCCATTCCTCTTTGCAAAATAGCTCAAGCTCAGTCAGATTGGATGGAGAGCGTCTGTGAACAGCAATTTTCAAGTCTTGCCAGAGATTCTCAATTGGATTTAGGTCTGGACTTTGACTGGGCCATTCTAACACATGAATATGCTTTGATCTAAACCATTCCATTGTAGCTCTGGTTGTATGTTTAGGGTCGTTGTCCTGCTGGAAGGTGAACCTCCGCCCCAGTCTCAAGTCTTTTGCAGACTCTAACAGGTTTTCTTCCAAGATTGCCCTGTATTTGGCTCCATCCACCTTCCCATCAACTCTGACCAGCTTCCCTGTCCCTGCTGAAGAAAAGCATCCCCACAGCATGATGCTGCCACCACCATGTTTCACAGTGGGGATGGTGTGTTCAGGGTGATGTGCAGTGTTAGTTTTCCACCACACATAGCGTTTTGCATTTAGGTCAAAAAGTTAAATTTTGGTGTCATCTGACCAGAGCACCTTCCTCCACATGTTTGCTGTGTCCCCCACATGGCTTGTGGCAAACTGCAAACGGGACTTCTTATGGCTTGTTTTTAACAATGGCTTTCTTCTTGCCACTCTTCCATAAAGGCCCGATTTGTGGAGTGCACGATTAATAGTTGTCCTGTGGACAGATTCTCCCACCTGAGCTGTGGATCTCTGCAGCTCCTCCAGAGTTACCATGGGCCTCTTGGCTGCTTCTCTGATCAATGCTCTCGTTGCCCGGCCTGTCAGTTTAGGTGGACGGCCATGTCTTGGTAGGTTTGCAGTTGTGCCATACTCTTTCCATTTTCGGATGATAATAATAATAATAATGGATGGGATTTATATAACGCCTTTCTAATACTCAAGGCGCTTTACATCGCATTATTCATTCACTCCTCAGTCATACTCGGTGGTGGTGAGCTACTTCTGTAGCCACAGCTGCCCTGGGGCAGACTGACGGAAGCGTGGCTGCCAATCTGCGCCTACGGCCCCTCCGACCACCACCAATCACTCACACACATTCACACACATTCACACACAGGCAAAGGTGGGTGAAGTGTCTTGCCCAAGGACACAACGACAGTATGCACTCCAAGTGGGATTCGAACCGGCTACCTTCCGATCGCCAGCCGAACACTTAGCCCATTGTGCCATCTGTCGTCCCTATGATGGATTGAACAGTGCTCCGTGAGATGTTCAAAACTTGGGATATTTTTTTATAACCTAACCCTGCTTTAAACTTCTCCACAACGTTATCCCTGACCTGTCTGGTGTGTTCCTTGGGCTTCATGATGCTGTTTATTCACTTATGTTCTCTAACAAACCTCTGAGGCATTCACAGAACAGCTGTATTTATACTGAGATTAGATTACACACAAGTGGACTCTATTTACTAATTAGGTGACTTCTGAAGGCAATTGGTTGCACTGGATTATATTTAGGGGTATCAGAGTAAAGGGGGCTGAATACTTTTGCACGCCACACTTTTCAGTTTTTTATTTGTAAAAACGTTTGAAAACCAATGAAAACTATATTTTCCTTCCACTTCACAATTATGCGCCACTTTGTGTTGGTCTAACACATAAAATCCCAATAAAATACATTTACGTTTGTGGTTGTAACGTGACAAAATGTGGAAAAGTTCAAGGGGTATGAATACTTTTGCAAGCCACTGTATATGCATTCGTGTGTGGACGTGGCACCGACGGACGAGAAGCCGAAGCAAAGAAGTGGAAGCCAAATAACCGAATGGAAACTAAGCCAAAACGCCAAATAACCAAATGGAAATGAAGCCGAAGCGCCAACTAACCAAAAGGGTGGGACGCCTAAATGCAAACTAACCGAAAGGACGAGATGCCTAAAAGCCAGCTAACCAAAAAGCTGCGTCGACTACAGGCAAACTCACCGAATGGCCGCTCTGCCGAAACGCCACGTCGCCTACAAGCCAAAAGGCGGCGTCGCCTACAAGCCAACGGACCAAATTTGTTTCCATTTGGTTATTTAGCTTCCACTTCTTTGCTTCAGCTTCTCTTCCGTCGGCGCCATGTCCCGGGTACCATTTGCATTAACTGTATAATCTATAGTAGACTATTAACCTAGAAAAACGCATCAACTTGCAAAAAAAATAAAATAAAATGCTGTGGGATAATTTTAATGTATGTGTTAATTATGCCAATTATTTGTGACTAAGGCAAATATTTTGGTGTCTAAATAACCATTCTGTTATTTCTGATTTTTCTGTGCAATTAATTTGCATTATATGAAATACCAAGGAACTTAAATACTAAATATGCAATTTTAGCATTGGTGGTGGATTAAGGAATATAATTTACTTTTCAATAAGAATAAATAATATTTAATATGTCAACTGGTACGATTTCTTTTTTTTGATTTGACTTCTGTGTTTTTAGATACCAAGATGTAAATATAACAATAGACAATAGGTGCAGGATTAGGCCATTTGGGCCTTTGAGCCAGCATCGCAATTCAATGTGATCATGGCTGATCTCCATAATCAGTACCATGTTCCTACCTTCTCCCCATATCCCCTGACCGCTATCTTTAAGCCCTAACAAGTTCTCTCTTGAAAGTATCCAGAGAACTGGCCTCCACCGCCCTCTGAGGCAGAGAATTCCACAGACTCACAACTCTCTGTGAAAAATAATGTTGATGAGGCTATACATGATTGATTTTGTACAAATAAATGAGAAAGCAATATATTTGTTATTTATTTGAATCGGCTGCCTAGGCTGATGAAAATTGGTGTGAGTTTCCATTCTTATTAACTAATTGGACTGTCATTGTTATTGGATGAAGAGTAATATATGGAAAAGCGCGTCCTTACCCTTTCTCTTACTCTGACTTTGGTCGCATTAAAAATCATGTCACTATTTGTAATGTTTCATGCATGATCCACATTGGCAGTACAGAGACATTTGTTTGCTTTAGAATGTCTGAACTTACCTAGAGGCAATCAGAAACAGAATCTTTCAAGAGACGGGACAAGAAAGACACTAATGAATTACCTTGGCTGTGTTGTTTTTTATCAAAGTTTCAAACATAGAAATGCATCTAAAAGAAGAACAAAAAAAGAAGCCAAAGGGTAAAAGTACCAATGAGTTCTTATGGCACAGTGGAACCTTTTGTCTGTGTCTTGCAAAGATTGGTGAAAGCATTTTTCACCACATTTAACATAGTTTGTCTAATAAAGTGAAGGACCAATAGCTAAGCACCCAATTTCTTTTCATCTTCTTTAATTTTCGTATAAGAAAACAATTATATAATTAAGTCTGCCAAACTCACTGAAGAACAGGAAGGTTAGAAGACAAAATCTGTGCCATCTAATCATATCTGACATGTTTGTTATAAAATAATGGTTTAGATATTTTAAAATATCTCGCTATTACAAAATCAATTTGCACAATCAGATAATTGCTGCATTTGAACATGGAGCAAATAATTTCTGCATGAATTATATTATCTCTTTTAAAAATAGCTTATTTTCTGGATGCACATGACAAAGGCAGAGGGAAACATCTGAGTCATGAGACATGTTTAGAATCAGACAAACTGAACTCAAGTATCAGACAGAATGAGAAAAAGAGGAAATCACCCCTGTTACCAACATTTGAATGTCAAGAAGTGTGATACACTGGTCACGTTGTGGAATCGCCATTGATTAAAATCAACCTTGTATTAATACCTTTCTTAAGCTGAGGCAGCATGCATTAATGTGCCTATAAATTTCTCAAATTAAGAAGCATAGATCTTTGCGGATCACAAGGCGGATAACATTTAAATTATTCTTTAAAGGCTCATAAACGGGCCATGTTTTACTTTTGTATGATGCTTTTGGTTTCCATCAATAATTTTCCATCAACAATCAGTTTCTCACAAAATCTCAGTGATTTATCCATGGATCATCATTGCTATGAAATTCACTGCACTTGTCTGAGAATTAGGCTGTGGGCCGAGGAGCTTTATTCCAGTGTTTTGTGACCCAAGTCACAGAACTACATGAAATGTTCACATATTGTGTAAAAATATTATATAAATCACCCCTGAAACTCGTCATGAACAAGGCTTGCACATTTTTATTAAATTAGAGTAAAAACGGAAAATTTTCGGGTATTTATAGTCCAATCAAAGCACGTTTAACATTGAGTTGTATGCCAGTTGGCCAATCACGCGCTTTGCTTCAGGCTAGCACACAACATAGCTGAGAGGACTTCATTGATGCCTGTTTTACTGGAGATTCTGATGAAGGTTCTTTCTAGTTCTGTGGAATACATGTCGTGGAAACTTGCAGCAGGGTAATTGAATTTAGTGAGAAAAGCATTAAGAAGTCTGAAGAATGTGCAGCTAAGTGGATAGAAGTGGAAGAAAGCCTTGAAAGCAAAGTCGCTGCTGAGGTGCTGCAGTCAAACTTTGTGAATCAACTGGAACTGAAAGGTAAGATCTAAAGCCTGAATTTATGAAAATCTATCTGTATGGACTTTAATTAATTTAATTGTACCCTTTTATAATGTGAAAAAATGAGATTTGGAAGCTGTACATTCACTCATTCATTCATTCATTCATTCACTCATTCACTCATTCACTCACTCGGAGCTGGGGCAGTGGCAGAGGCAGCGGTGACCCAGCCTCGGAGCTGGGGCAGCGGCAGCGGCAGCGGCAGAGGCAGCGGCAGCGGCGACCCGGCCTCGGAGCTGGGGCAGCGGCAGTGGTGACCCGGCCTCGGAGCTGGGGCAGCGGCAGCGGCGACCCGGCCTCGGAGCTGGGGCAGCGGCAGCGGCAGCGGCCACCCGGCCTCGGAGCTGGGGCAGTGTTCTGGAGGCAGCGGCCACCCGACCCGACCGCGGGCCCAGTTGACGACATAGTCGGGAGCTCACAGTCACAGGTTGGTGACCTGTTCTCCGGAGCTCCCGCAATCCGCTGGACTGGAGGGCCGCAGCTTCGACCACCCCGGGCCGCGGAGTTGAACCGGCCCGTTCGCGGAGCTCGGATTCAGCCATGGGACTGACATTACTTACCATCACCCGGCGGGGTCACAACATCTGAAGCCTGGATCGCGTCGGCGCAGAGGGAGAATAAGAAGGGTTGAGACAAAGACTTAAGACTTTTGCCTTCCATCACAGTGAGGAGGTGTCTGGTGAACTCACTGTGGTGGATGTTAATTTAGTATAATAATATATAGTTTAAATGGACTGCAACACGGAAATAGGCTGTCCATGGTGTAATATGGGCATTGGGCACTAGATGGTGCTTACTTTCTTTCCCACACTCGCACACTTACTTTCCCAATTTCATTTTCTAATTAGTTTAATTAATTAATGTGCAACGTTCGGCAATGACCAGTTATGGCATCCTTCTCAATTATATTTCATCTAAATCTGTGGAAAATTTCATGTAGTTTGGTGACTTGGGTCACGAAAACCGATTTCTAGACACATTTTTGATGCTCGGCCCACAGCCTAAATTCGTTAGTGCACCAGCTAAAAAGATAACAGTAAATAGCTTTTGAATTGTGGGGACTTCAGAAATAATATCTAATAACAATCACCTTAAGAATATTCAAAGATCCTGCATCTACCACCCAGTGAGAAATGAAGTTCCAAAATCTCACAACTCTGAGAGAAAATAAAGCTTCACCTTGTTTCTCTTAAATGGGTGACCAATTATTTTTAGACTGTAGTCTGTGGCCCTTAGCTGCCTGCAGCATCTCATTCCCCAAAATAAAGATCCTCATCATAGAAACATAGACATATAGAAAAATAAGTGCAGGTGTAGGCCATTCGGCCCTTTGAGCCAGCACTGCCAATATCAGCTATTGCCCAAGGGGCTTTGTACAACAAAATCGCTAACTAATCCTTCCTCATTACACAATACCCAGTATAGAACGGCTTGCCCTCTAGTCAGTTCCTCTATATATTGGCTTAAAAAAAACATGCCGTATACATTCCAGGAAATCCTCCTCCTCAGCATTGTTACCAATTTGGTTGGCCAATCTATATGTAGATTAAAGTCACCCATAATAACTGCTGTACCTTTGCTACACGCATCCCTAATTCCATGCATGATGCTATACCCAACCTCCCTACATCTGTTTGGTGGTCTGTATACAACTCCAACAAGCGTTTTCTGCCCTTGGCTGTTTCGCTGTTCTACCTATACTATTCTACAGCATCCAAGCTAATGTCTCTCCTTACTATTGAATTAATCTCCTCTTTAACCAGCATTGCCACACCATCTCATCTTTCTTTCTGTCTATCCTTCCTAAATATTGAATACCCCTGCATGTTTAGCTCTGAGCCTTGGTCATCCTGGAGCCATGTCTCTGTAATCCCAACAATATCCTTCAGAATTGACATACTATAACTAGATATGTTACAAAACTTACCTTCAGTGGCGCTGTAGTTCTGCCACTGGCCGTGTGCGTGACTTTGGCGCCTTTGATAGGGGGGCGGGATTTAAATGTTGTTTTCTCCTGCCTGTCGAAGTCGATCTTTGTTAGGCTGTTTAGCTGCTGAAGAATAATCAATCCGACGCATTTTATCAAGTTTTTTAAAAACATCGCTGGATAATTTAATTGCTGGGGTAAAATAAAAATTGACTTCTAAAGCAGTCAACGCCGACAATGGGACAGATCTCACCTACTGGACAAAGCAAAGTAAGCCGTTTATTTTACATATAAATGTGCTTGTTAGGATTACTTTAATCCAAATTTTATGTTGCGAAAAGGTGATTTAGGCCCCATACGAACCGGCAGTGTTTTTCCTGCCGATATGGGGTTTAAATTCACCGCAAATGCAACGTTCCAATCGATCGCGTTCCACAAAATCCCACTCGCAAGATGATTTAAATGGCCATTAATTTACAGGAATAAAACACTAAATCCCTTCCATTTGGCCTATAAATTCATGGCAATGAGATTTAAAAATCATGTTATATTGTGAATTCTTGTGTGAATGTTATTTGGACACTTGGGCTATTTAAAAATGTTAGCCTTTTCTTAAGAAATGGATAGATGTTTAGACATAGAAACATAGAAATTAGGTGCAGGAGTAGGCCATTCGGCCCTTTGAGCCTGCACCACCATTCAACATGATCATGGCTGATCATCCAACTCAGTATCCCGTACCTGCCTTCTCTCCATACCCTCTGATCCCCTTAGCCACAAGGGCCACATCTAACTCCCTCTTAAATAGAGCCAATGAACTGGCCTCGACTACCCTCTGTGGCAGGGAGTTCCAGAGATTCACCACTCTCTGTGTGAAAAAAGTTTTTTCATCTCGGTTTTAAAGGATTTCCCCCTTATCCTTAAGCTGTGACCCCTTGTCCTGGACTTCCCCAACATCGGGAGCAATCTTCCTGCATCTAGCCTGTCCAACCCCTTAAGAATTTTGTAAGTTTCTATAAGATCCCCTCTCAATCTCCTAAATTCTAGAGAGTATAAACCAAGTCTATCCAGTCTTTCTTCATAAGACAGTCCTGACATCCCAGGAATCAGTCTGGTGAACCTTCTCTGCACTCCCTCTATGGCAATAATGTCCTTCCTCAGATTTGGAGACCAAAACTGTACGCAATACTCCAGGTGTGGTCTCACCAAGACCCTGTACAACTGCAGTAGAACCTCCCTGCTCCTATACTCAAATTCTTTTGCTATGAAAGCTAACATACCATTCGCTTTCTTCACTGCCTGCTGCACCTGCATGCCCACTTTCAATGACTGGTGTACCATGACACCCAGGTCTCGCTGCATCTCCCCTTTTCCTAGTCGGCCACCATTTAGATAATAGTCTGCTTTCATGTTTTTGCCACCAAAATGGATAACCTCACATTTATCCACATTATACTGCATCTGCCAAACATTTGCCCACTCACCCAGCCTATCCAAGTCACCTTGCAGTCTCCTAGCATCCTCCTCACAGCTAACACTGCCCCCCAGCTTAGTGTCATCCGCAAACTTGGAGATATTGCCTTCAATTCCCTCATCCAGATCATTAATATATATTGTAAATAGCTGGGATCCCAGCACTGAGCCTTGCGGTACCCCACTAGTCACTGCCTGCCATTGTGAAAAGGACCCGTTTACTCCTACTCTTTGCTTCCTGTTTGCCAGCCAGTTCTCTATCCACATCAATACTGAACCCCCAATGCCGTGTGCTTTAAGTTTGTAAACTAATCTCTTATGTGGGACCTTGTCGAAAGCCTTCTGGAAGTCCAGATACACCACATCCACTGGTTCTCCCCTATCCACGCTACTAGTTACATCCTCGAAAAATTCTATAAGATTCGTCAGACATGATTTACCTTTTGTAAATCCATGCTGACTTTGTCCAATGATTTCACCACTTTCCAAATGTGCTGCTATCCCATCTTTAATAACTGACTCTAGCAGTTTCCCCACTACCGATGTTAGACTAACTGGTCTGTAATTCCCCGTTTTCTCTCTCCCTCCCTTCTTAAAAAGTGGGGTTACGTTTGCTACCCGCCAATCCTCAGGAACTACCTCCAGTTTAGCTCCAGTAATTGGATTTTGTAATTAGCTACAATTAGCTAACTAACTAATTATGTGCTTTAATTTCAGGTCATCCAAGTAAGATTGTTTCATATTTGTTTCAGAATGCTTCAATCTATAATAACTGAACATTTCATTCAGTTCTCTTAATTCTTAAGAAACGTATGGGCTTTTGACTGTCCTTGATCACAGCTTTTGTGTTAAGTCAATGGAAAAGCAATAGGGAACAAGATGCTAATTTCCGAGTATGAAAATGGCCATAACTATTTTAATACTGAAGATATGAAAGTGAATTAGGTGTCAAATTAAACTTATTTTTATGCTTTATCTGATGGGTAAATTGCAGACTTGATTTTTAAAATCTCAAAGTTTTGTAACATTGCTACTATAACCTGAGACAGGTGAGATCTCACCTTGTCCTCCACCACTCCCTCTCCCACTCTCCCTCCCCACCCACCTTCACACCATCACTACTGTGATTAAAAACATGAAAAACTAAAGGACAGTACTTCAAACTAGAGGACATTACTTCAAAGATATTCACATGGATCTATAAGAAAGACCTGAGTAAATGGTATAGTTCCTGCCCAATTGATAATCAATACTAGACTAAGTGGGACCAGTTAGGTCCCGTTCCCCCAACGTAATATTCCACCACTTACCCATAGCCTCCAACTGCGTAGGCGTGGCTGACGGGTTCCCGTTGTAACGCCACTGATCCCCCCTCTTCCCCTCACTCCCCATTGCCCTTCCCTCCTCATACCTTCCCTTGTCCCTTTTCCCTTCCCCACTCCCACTTACCCCACCTCCTTCCCCCCCTCCCCCATTCCCCGCTCCCCCCACTCTCCCTCCCCCCTCCCCTCCTTATCCCCCCTTTCCTTCAACCCCTCCTGACGCGGCTGATTGGTTCCCATTGCGATGCCACTGGTCCCCCCCTCTTCCCCTCAACCCCCCTCCCACCCCCCCCCCACTCCCCCCTTGCCCTTCCCCTTGCCCTTCCTCCCCCCTGCCCTTCCCCTCCCCACCGCTCTTCCCCCTCCTTCCCACCCTTCCCCCACTTCCTCCCCCCTTCCCCACTCCTTCCCCCTCCCCCTCCTTCCCCCCTGCCCCCTTCCCACCCTCCCCTCCTTTCCCCCTCCCCCTTCTGCCACTGATTTCACCCTTCCCCTCACACCTCCCCACTCACCCCTTGCCCTCCCCCTCTCACCCTCCCTCTCCCCCCTCCCATTTGCCCCTCCCATTTGCCCCTACCCTCCCCCCTTGCCCTCTCTTCCCCCCTCGCCTTTACTCCCCCCTTCCCTTTCCGTTTCCTCCGCCGTGGCCGCTGTATTAACTCACCATGACGGCCCACTTGGAGATCTTCTCCACCAGCTCGTCGAAACTCAATGTGATGGACACCGACCACACCCCCTCCCCCCCCCCCCCCCACCGCGGTCCGGCCTGGCGGCAGCAGCGATCAAACAGATATGTGGGCAGGACGGGGGCGGGCACGGGCCGAGGAGGGCAGCAGGGAGCGGGCAGTTGGGCAAGCTGAGGATGGGCCGAGTGTGCAGGGCACAGTGCAGGAAAGGGCGCCGCCACCCCGGTTGAGTGACAGGAGTGGAGCCCAATCTGCATGGCGCTGACTGACCAATCTGCGCATGCGTGTTTTTTATGATTTTTAAACCTTAATAACTATTGTATTATACCACCGATCGAAGCAAAACATGTTGCGCTTGCAGCACAGGAGAATGGCAAGTAAGGTGGCAAAAAAACGTTTTAGTTATGTACATATATAGATAAAATAATAATAATAATATATATAAATATATATAAATAACACACATATATATAATGATGATTATATATTATATATATATGATTTATATATATATATATAAATCATCATTATATATATGTGTGTTATTTATATATATTTATATATATTATTATTATTATTTTATCTATATATGTACATAACTAAAACGTGTTTTTGCCACCTTACTTGCCATTCTCCTGTGCTGCAAGCGCAACATGTTTTACTTCGATCGGTGGTATAATACAATAGTTATTATATTATTACTGTATATATGATACATAATATATATGATATTATCCCATGTACTTATATATGATTTATATATATAATGATGATTTATATATATATATATATATATATATATATATATATGATTTATATATATATATATGATTTATATATATATATATAAATCATCATTATATATATAAATCAATATATAATAGAATATAGATATATAATAGAATAGAAAAAATAAAATAGATAGAAGTTAAAGGAAATCAGTATCACTTATATTCAAAAGCAAATTAGTGGAGCACACAGCAAATGGATAGTGAATCTCCTTAATCTAAATACAATTGGACTATGCAATTTTATGGATAGGTTGCAGTTAAATATTTAAGTGACGAGTTTATGAGAAACATTTACCACAATATTTAAAATATCAGTACCAAACAAACTAACAAATAGTTGGAAATGACTTGACATAGGCAGCACAGTTAAGTGAGTTGGTGGAGCTGCTGCCTCATAGCGCCTGAGAACTGGGTTCGACCCTGTCCTTGGACACTGTCTGTTTGGAATTCGCACTTTCTCCCTGTGATCCCGTGATCCCATTTAAGACACAGTAGAGATTAATTATTCTTTCAAGAGGAATGCAAGTCTTTGGAACTTTCTTTCCCACAAGACGGCAGAGGCAGATTGAATATTTTTTTAAGATAGAGGTCGATTGATTCTTGATAAGCAAAGGGATGAAAACTTCCGGAGGTAATCAAGAATGCAGAATTTATGGTAAAATTATATTTATATATTTATATATAAAATTGGTTAGTCTAGTTTTGGTTTTTAGTTTGTGTTTTGGGGGGGGGGGGGTTGAAACGGGGCTTGCTGTCTCTCCCTGCGGGGGAATGCGACTTTTTTGTCGTATTCCCCTTCTCTGCCTCCGTCTGCGCTGAGGCCTAATGGCGGAGCTGGCGACCTCGAGGCTCAGGAGGCAGAGCCTGCCAGGACTCGCACTGAGCTCGCTCCCGTGAGGACGGCCCGGCTCGGGGCTGGAACAGGGCTTTCGTGAGGGGCTGTGACGCTACCGTGAGGACGGCCGGCCCGAGGAAGGAACGGTGCTCCCGTCGGAGTAGCCGAGCTCGGGGAGGTACGGCGTTCCCAGCCTGAGGGAGGAGCGGCGCCCGGTCGGGGCGGCCCAGCCTGAGGGAGGAGCGGCGCCCGGTCGGGGCGGCCCAGCCTGAGGGAGAAGCGGTGCCCGGTCAGGGCGGCCCAGCCTGAGGGAGGAGCGGCGCCCAGTCGGGGCGGCCCAGCCTGAGGGAGGAGCGGTGCCCAGTCGGGGCGGCCCAGCCTGAGGGAGGAGCGGCGCCCGATCGGGGCGGCCTGGCCCGAGGGAGGAGCGGCGGCCTGGCGCGAGGCTGAGACGGTGGCAGTACTCACGTGAGGGCGATCCGGCTCGGGGCTGGAACGATGCTCCGGGGGCTGGGACGGCAGTTCTGGTGGCGGTAGCCTGAGACCGGGGGTTCGGCCGCGGGCCAGCGGCTGCGTCAGCAGGTCTGGTGAGCGGCAGCTTCGACTACCCCGGGCCGCGGTGTTTGAGCCGCGAGGACAGGTTTTAACATCGCCCGGGGGGTATCGCCTCAGCGCAGAAGGAGAAGAGGAGGGAAGAGACTGCAGCCCTAAGACTTTTGCCTCCATCACAGTGAGGAGATGTTGGGTGGACTCACTGTGGTGGATGTTAATATGTGTTTATTGTTGTTTTTTATTGTATTGTATTATATGTATGACTGCTTAAATTTCGTTCAGACTTCGGTCTGGATGACAAATAAAAGGCTATTCTATTCTATTCTATTCTATTATATTCAATACTCCTAACTTCCAGAGCCTCTACTGTACTAGTCAACCTCTAAACTTTGATGACTCCTATTTTCATCATTCATCATAAATTAATGAACAGAAGAAACAGAGAAAAGCAAACAGAAATATTTAAGGAGAGTTAAAACAAAAAAAAGGAAAACCAAAGCAATGAAGAAAACAGCAATAAAAAACAAGGACTTAAATGAGAGAGGGATCATATGTTCAGTCCTTACCAGCACAACACAATAAAGGTTATTCTACTTTGTATAAACTGTGATATTTTATTATGCACAATTTTTCAAAACATCTCGCCCAACTTACTTTGCCTGATCTGAGATTATTAGCTGTAATATTGTTAGTGTCATGGTACAGTAAGAAAAGCTTTTCTTGTCACATTGGATATTAGATTTCTCCTTATGGCTCATGCTGGGACTAAAGCTTGGCACCTCTGCCAAACATTTCAATCAAGAACAATTTGACAGATTGATGCTGATGATTCAATGTAGGCATAATGAATATGAGTCACTGTTATTTGATTATTAAGGCCTTCAATAGTTATAATGTATAACTTCTTTGATTCACAACTCAATTGGAAATCCAATTTGTTAACATTTCTTGATAACATGGGGACAACCATGATGACTATCATAACACAAAGAAAAATGGCTTTGCCCTATACATCTAGCTTCTGTCATTGCTGATTAAATGTCTAATCAGATTATGGAAATCCACGGGATGTAATAATGTGATGGAGGCTCACAGCACTAACTACATTGTGGCAATTCATATGCAAGTCTTTTGATCAGTCAGACAGTTCCTCTTGCTGTGATTGAAGGTAGTGTTCCTTGGACATTTTGGCACAGACAAAATGAATGCATGTTTTTTCGAGACAGTCTTCAGCTCCACTCATAGTTCCTCGGCTAATGAAGAAGTCCATGCCACAGCCAGCAATGTGTTGATGCCTTACAGGCTTGGGCAAGTAGCATTCATGAGTTACAATTGCCAGGCAATGACATTCCAGGAGAGATCTTCCTATGACCTCACCTTTCTGGGGGTTACATTTCAAAAGAAACAACAGAACAAGCCACGTTATTGCTATAAATTGTGCAAGTGAGAGCCTGTGTAATAAGCAAGCTCTGAGATGCACTGATTAACTTACTAACTACCCAAACTTATTTACCAAGTTGATTTCACAGATCAAGTGAAGCTCTCTGCAGTTATAGATGCATCCAGCCACACAGCACTCTGATACATCATTACTATCCAGGACAAACCAGTTCATCTCAGTGTCACCATCCCAAGCATCTTCTTCCTCCAACAATATAACATAGCTGCAGTGGGTATGATCCATAACAGTAATCCATCAAGGCTTTCTTTTAGTATCCACCAAGCCCATAACATCCACTACCAAGGAAGACAAGGAAGCGCATACAGAACATTCAAGTCCTGTCCAAGCCACCGTCCACAGGTGTAAAATTAGCATCATTTTTTCATCAGCAAAACCATTATGTACCTTAATCATAAGATCTCCAGCAGTGCTAGGAGGTCTTATCTCATGGCAGTGAGGGATGAACACCAACACCAGTTTACCGGAGAATTAATTTTGAAAACACAAAATTGTTATAGTAAGGGATGATATTTCAGCAGTCAAGTTCAAGTTCAAGTTCAAGTGAATTTATTGTCATGTGTCCCTGTATAGGACAATGAAATTCTTGCTTTGCTTCAGCACACAGAACATAGTAGGCATTTACTACAAAACAGATAAGTGTGTCCATATACCATAATATAAATATATACACACATGAATAAATAAACTGATAAAGTGCAAATAACAGAAAATGGGTTATTAATAATCAGAGTTTTGTCCGAGCCAGGTTTAATAGCCTGATGGCTGTGGGGTAGTAGCTATTCCTGAACCTGGTTGTTGCAGTCTTCAGGCTCCTGTACCTTCTACCTGAAGGTAGCAGGGAGATGAGTGTGTGGCCAGGATGGTGTGGGTCTTTGATGATACTGCCAGCCTTTTTGAGGCAGCGACTGCGATAAATCCCCTCGATGGATGGAAGGTAAGAGACGATGATGGACAGGGCAGTGTTTACTACTTTTTGTAGTCTTTTCCTCTCCAGGGCGCTCAAATTGCCGAACCAAGCCACGATGCAACCAGTCAGCATGCTCTCTACTGTGCACCTGTAGAAGTTAGAGAGAGTCTTCCTTGACAAACCGACTCTCCGTAGACTCTCCGTAATCTTCTCAGGAAGTAGAGGCGCTGATGAGCTTTCTTGATAATTGTATTAGTGTTCTCGGACCAGGAAAGATCTTCAGAGATGTGCACGCACAGGAATTTGAAGCTCTTGACCCTTTCAACCATCGACCCATTGATATAAATGGGGCTGTGGGTCCCCCTCCTACTCCTTCCATAGTCCACAATCAGTTCCTTGGTTTTGCTGGTGTTGAGGGCCAGGTTATTGCGCTGGCATCATATGGACAGTTGCTCAATCTCTCTTCTGTACTCTGACTCATCCCCATCAGTGATACGTCCCACAACAGTGATGTCGTTAACGAACCTGATGATGGAGTTCGCACTGTGACTGGCTACGCAATCATGAGTATAGAGTGAGTACAGCAGGGGGCTGAGCACGCAGCCTTGAGGTGCTCCCATGCTGATTGTTATCGAGGCTGACTTTTACAGACTCAGAGGAATTTCTGGATTCAGTCATCAGGGACACTTGAGCACTGATAGTATTATGATGCATTCACAATAATATTGTTCATTTCAAGGACAGTTGCAGCAAAAGGGAACAACATTGTGACCTGAGTTTGCAACATGGGGATCAACACAATTGATGGAGATGAATACCACTGGGCAGATAATAAAATATTTAGAAAGGTAAAAGTATTTAAGAAAGTTTATACTCAAAGCACTTTGAAGGTAAATAAATCAATTTTTTTTTTTTTTTAAATTATTATTTTTATTAGAAGTATGGTAAATTACAATATTACACAACACATATATCTTAATACATATTTTTGTACCGCTTCATTTTTTTGAGCTTTAAGAAAAAGATAGAAGTAAGGAAAGTAAAGAAAGTGCGCAAGAGTCGTGAAGTGCAAGAGAGTGTTGGGAAAAGAAAGCCCCTTAGAAAAGAAGTTAGAGAAGGAAGTAAAGTAAGAAAGTAGACCCTAGAAAAGAAAGAAAAAGAAAGTAGGGACAATCGCTCTATTATAACATTAAATTCCGCAGAAAGGGGACTACCAACCAAGTCTGTTTTTGTTGTTTTACCTCCCATTGCCAGGTCCTGATACCATTTATTTATTTTTTAAATCACTATTGCACCTCATGCTTGTAATAGGTCCATAAACGTAGACCACGTCTTTTGGAATTGGTCTGCTTTACCTGCTAAGAGGAATCTCATCTCTTCCAGATGTAATGTTTCAAACATATTTGATGTCCATATTTTTATTGTTGGTGTGGGCGCATTTTTCCAGAATTTAAGTATGAGCTTTTTTCCCATTATTAGCCCGTAATTGAATAAATTCTTCTGATACACGTTTAATTCAGGGATACCTTCCGATATTCCAAAAATGATCCATTCTGGTTTTGGTACCAGTTTTATTTTAATTAATTTTGAAAAAATATCAAATATTCCATACCAGAATTTTTGGATTTTTGTACAAAAAACAAAAGAATGCGCTATGGTAGCTTCTTGACACAGACATTTATCACAGATTGGTGAAACATTAGGAAAGATTTTATTTAATTTAGTTTTTGAATAATATAGTCTATGTAATGTTTTGAATTGGATAAGCGTATGTCGTACGTTGATCGAACATTTATGCACCTGTAGTAAATGATTATCCCAGCTCTCTTTTGAAATTTTTATAGCTAATTCTTGTTCCCAGTCTCTTCTAATTCCCTCTGTTGTGGGTATTTCTATGTTTAAAATGATATTATATAAGTACGATATTAGATTAGCTGATTCCGCCTTTGTCTTCATTGCTTCATCCACTAAGTCGGAAGGCATATTATGATAGTCTTTTGTGTATTTTTTCAGATAATCACGAATTTGAAGATATTTAAAATATTGGTTATTTTTCAAATTATATTTCAGTTGTAGTTGTTGAAATGATAGTAATTTTCCCAATTCATACAGATCTTCGAGCGTTTTGATTCCCATTCTTTCCCATTGTATAAATGATTTGTCTATGATTGATGGTTTAAACGATGGGTTATTGACTATTGGTATTGAGAGAGATAGGTTTCTTAATTTTAGATTCTGTTTTATTTGTTTCCATGTTCTAATTGTGCTATGTATAATTGGGTTTTTATTATAATTTTTATTATTCAAATTTATTGGTGAGAGGATAATCGCTCCTATATTACTCGGGGAGCAGTCCCCTTTTTCCATTACAATCCAGTCCGCCTGCTGGGCAGAATTGTCCAGCAGGTGAATCATATTTTTAATATTTACTGCCCAATTATAATACATAAAGTTAGGGAGCACTAGACCCCCCCAACTCTTTTCGTTTATTAAGGTGTGTTCTTTGTATTTTATGGGATTTATAATCCCATATAAAATTTGTAATGTCTGAGTCCAATTTTTTGAAAAACATTTTTGGGAGATATATAGGTATTGATTGAAATAGGTATAGAATTTGTGGTAAGAAAATCATTTTTATAGCGTTTATTCTGCCTATTAAGGACATCGGAAGTGTTTTCCAGAATTTAATCAAATTATTTAATTTCTTAAGTAAGGGATTATAATTGGCTTTAAACATATCCTGGTAATTTCTAGTAATTTCAATTCCCAAATATTTGAATTTTTCTGTAGCTATTTTAAAGGGGAATTTCCTGAGGTGTGTTGAGTCTTTTGGTTTTATCGACATAATTTCACTTTTGTTCCAATTTATTCTATATCCTGAGAAGGATCCAAAGTCCTCAATTAAATTTAATATATTCGGTATACTAATTTGTGGTTTTGTGATGTACAGTAGTACATCATCGGCATATAGGGATATTTTGTTATTTGAATATTTTGTATTATAACCGTAAATATCCAGGTGTGTTCTTATTTTTTCAGCAAGGGGTTCAATTACCAAAGCAAATAACAGCGGAGATAGTGAACAACCTTGTCTATTGCCCCTTGATAGTTCAAATTTCGAGGATAATATATTATTAGTTAGTATTCTAGCCGTAGGTTTGTTATATAATAGTTTTATCCATGCAATGAAGTTCTCTCCCAATTGGAATTTATGCAATACTTTAATCATATAATCCCATACTACTTGATCAAACGCTTTTTCTGCGTCCAGTGAGATGATAGATAACTCTTGGTCATGAGATTTATGTGAGTGCATTATGTTAAGCAAACGTCTCAAGTTATTGAATGAGTGTCTCTTACGTATAAATCCTGTTTGATCCTCATTTATTAGTCTACTAACATACCTGCTTAGTCTACTGGCTAGTGTTTTCGCTATTATTTTTTGATCCGTATTTAACAAAGCGATAGCTCTATATGATCCTGGTTCTTCTATATTTTTATCTTTTTTAAGTATTAATATGATCGTTGATTCTGCTAGTGTTTCAGGTAAGCTTTGCTCTTTAAAAGCATATGTATACATTTTCTGTAATCGTGGAGTAACTATGTCGTAAAAAGATTTATAAAATTCATTACTGAATCCGTCTGGTCCTGGTGTTTTTCCATTCTTTAGTGTTTTTATTGTGGCTTCTATCTCCTGAGAAGTAATTTGTGCTCCCAGTTCCTCTTGTTCCCTCAGTTCTAATTGTGGTAGGTTACAGTTATCTAGAAATTCTGAAATTTTATTATTGTCTATTAACGTTTTAGATGTGATAAATCAATTCTTTAAGAAAGAGAAAACTCCATGCCAACTTTACTCGAGGTTTTTCAATGCCGAGAGTTGAAATACACTTGAGGGTTTGCTCCAAGCCACACGTAACAGGAACAAGCCAGAGGAGAGAATATGTAGAGATAGCAATGATTTGTGAGGTTACATTAATTTCAAACAACCAGAGATAAATTGTGACTGCTGAAGTGGCCTAGAGTCTGAATTAATAAAAGCAATGCCTGATTGCTTCATGACATACCCTGTAAGGGATGCCACAAAAAGAAACTCTCAGCTTGACTTAATCATGGTAAGCGACCTGGTAGCAAATTATAAGTAGAGTTCGTGGCACCTCTGTCTGATAATGAACACAATGTATTAACTTTTGACTTGAGTTGGGAATAAACATAGCTGAGGTGAAATAGCAGATCATGTAAACAAAATTGAGTATTTTTGGTTCTTTGTTGGTCATATTGCAGGTCATTAACATGCCAAATCAATCAAGGCCATAGGACAAAACACCCGCTGCACTACAACTCAAGTTTTACTACCATCATGAGACCATGCTCAATCCAGTTGATTCAATGTCCTTGCCATTCAATCTAAAGATAAATGTAGCTTTCAGAAGCCTCTGAATGGAAATGCATAATCCATTTGGAGAGAAGAATAACTAACTTCTTATTAAATGACAATTATTCAAAAGTAAGAATTGATGTGATTGGCAGGAGCAGAGTCTCGACCTGAAACATCACCCATTCCTTCTATTCAGAGATGCTACCTGTCCTGCTGTTACTCTCGCATTTTGTGTCTTTCCTCGGTGTAAACCAGCATCTGCAGTTCCTTCCTACACAATATTTATGTGCCTGTTTGGTCACCAGCAGCAGTTTTGTATTTCAACTATTGTAAAACTCATCCACCAGTATAAACAACAAAGTGCTGTAATTTGCATGGATGAGAAATGTGGACATTTTTCACCTCATGGCATGGGAACAAGAGGAACAACATTCGTGTATTGCAACATTGCAGATATTTATCCAGAATTGCTTATGCATAATGCAAAGTTAGTTACAACACTTGAATATTAACCATTGGTGCATAGTTTTAAATGAACACTTTATCCTAACAGTTCCATGGCAGATATGTCACTATGCACAAAGCATTTTGAGCTGTGTCCTCTTGTATTCCTCTTTCCTCATGACATAGGAGGTTGCTATTTGGCCCTTTGAGTCTATGCCAGCTGACAGAACAGGCCAATTCCCCTACTAATTTTCACTGTGACCTATTCTCCCCACATTCCCATCATTCACCCCTAGATTCCACCACTCACCTACACACCAAGAGCAATTTATACTGGCCATTAACCTGCCAACCGACATGACAGAATGTGGGAGGAAACCAGGGAACTCAGAGAAAAACCATGCAGTCACAGGGAGAAGGTACAAACTCCATAGAACCTGAGGTCAGGATTGAACCCAGGTCACTGGAACGGTGAGGCAGCAGCTCTACCAGCTGTTGCACTATGGCCATCCTCTCATTCTCAACATTGGAGTTGACCCAATGGTAGCAAATGATGGAGCCAGCGCAAACTCTGCATCAGGACTGAAAGGAGGATCTGCAGCGATCTGTTGCAATGGCCAACATTCGCTGTGGCAAATAAATTCTGAGGTACTAGAGTCTCCCCGTTAACTTGGAGAGAATCAGCAGCTAACCTCAGAGCACTTGTCCACACATTCTAGGTTTCCATGCCTGTGCAAAAAAGCAAGAAGGCACAGGTGGTCAAACTTGTGCACTTCTGACCTCTCGCACCATCTCTGGACACAGACATTCGAGTATCTGGTTGTGCTCCTCCAGGGATTTTCCTAACTCTTTAAATGTTCACAACAAGCATCTTGGAGACACTGGTAATTGAATCCTGGGCCTCAAACATGCAAAACATGTACTATCCAACCGAGCTACCTCCTTAGCATCACATGCAGACTGTTTCCATAAATTGCTGAGATGAGAAACCAAAATCTGACCGTTCAACTTTACTCCTGCCAAGGATGGCACTTTGCGCATAGACGGTTCATTTGAATTGGGTTGCACACTTTAAGATAAGTTTAGATTAGTTGTATTTATCTATCTTTATTCCAATGCTACTTAATTTTCAAATTATGTTTCACTTTTTAATTTATTTTTTAATCATTTTAAATTTTCTTTGATGGTTGGAGAGCCTTTAGGGGTGGTCCTTGGGCAGGCCTTAACATCTGCCACCCACATCCTAGTCCGAGTTCACAACCCACTGGATCTCACACAAGGGCCACGGCAATGATGTTAGCAACACTCTTGGGGCCATGAGAGTGTCTGCAGGACTTGTGTTGGCAGTGACTGTCTACAGTCCAGCCCTGGGTTTCATTTATTTTAAACAATTTTGCTCAGCAATATACTACGATTTCACATTTATCCAAACTCTCAGCTCATAAGCTAAGCGCTTTACTAACATATTTTCAAGGGTTAAATTGTTATTGTACCTCAAATGCTTCAGGTTCACAGGACCATGTATTAATGACTACGTGAGGATTTAACATGATTAAATATGATTTATTGTACACGGTTGAATGTCTCTCAGGAAACAATCACTCAAACGTTAGGAAATCATTATCCCCAAAGCTGGAGCCCATTGCGAATCCAACACACTTCACCACTGGATGGGAGGATTAGATTTCATGTCATCCACAATCAATGAACCCATTGGTAAGATGTAGGGTTCATTTCAAACAATATTGGCTTAGTGTAAGTGTTGGATGTAATTTGTTAGCTGAAATAAGACAATCAGTCTGAGCAGTGTTTTGGGTAAAGGAGTTGAATACCTCTGGCCATTTTGACTTGGAATTCAACCTTGAAGTCGGTAAAATGCAGACGCAAATATATTGAAACAATTTGGAAACATCAATGTACATTTGCACAGGGAAAATGAGCATAATTACCTACACTTGCAAGAGATTTGAGGCAAGAAGAAATCTTGTGCTGAAATTTAGTTTAGTTTAGTTCAGCAATACAGCGTGTGAACAGGCCCTTCGGCCCACTGAGCCATGCTGACCAACAATTACCCTGTACACCAATTCCATCCTACATTCTAGGGACAATGAATGGAAGTCAATTAACCTACAAACCTGCACGACTTTGGGATGTGGGAGGCAACTCAAGCATCTGGAGAAAACCCACAAGGTCACTGGGAGATTCCATACAGAACAGCAGACGTAGTCAGGATCGAAAGCGGTTTTCTGGTGCTGTAAGGCAGCAATTTACCACTGTGCCTCCCAAAGACATCTCAGTATTTCCATGGAAAAAGAGTGCTAAGGGAGCCCTTTTCCCCTCTTCAATAAACTCAAGCAAATCTATGGTCACATATAAAGGTACTCAGGAAAACAAAAATCATGACCCCTCTAAAAATGGTGATGTGTGTTTACTGTGAATGCCACTGTGAATGGCTCAATTGTAATCATGTAATGTCTTTCCGCTGACAATACATCAAAGAAAAGCTTTTCACTGTCCTCAGTACATGTGACAATAAACTACACCAAACTAAACCTATTTTCTTACTAGTCCAATTGTTTAGCTGGGATATACATAGGACTGCCAAGAAGACAAATTAATAAAGCAAAAAAAATATATATCTTTGGTTTCAAAAGCTACAAGTGCACATGGCAGGAGATAATAGATGTGTGAGCCATATATAGAATGTGTGAGCTATATACGGAGTGTGGTGTTTTGATGGAATTTGCATTCTGTTCCAATCCATTATTATCTCTATACTTATAAAACTCTGATCTTGGATGTGTGTTGTGTGTGTGTGTGTGTGTGTGTGTGTGTGTGTGTGTGTGTGTGTGTGTGTGTGTGTGTGTGTGTGTGTGTGTGTGTGTGCTTGTGCGTGTGTGTGTGTGTGTGTGTGTGTTTATTTGTTTGTGTGTTGTCACATCTTCACAAAAAAACGACGCGGTAACGGTAAAATGTTTACATATTCCGGTAAAGATTTTTCCCATGGAGTCCAAACTTGCCTTATCTGAAAATTTCAGGCCTTATTTCCCTAGTTATTACTGAAAGTGTTCAAAAATCTGAAAAAAACTTTGAATTAAAAAATCACTGTCTTTCGTTCATGACGTCACAATGGGTCTGCTCCGTGCGCCCTTCTTCCACGCGCTGCGAGTGACATCACCCCACCGACCACTCTCCCCCCCCCCCCCCCCGATTATTCAAAAGACTCGGCTGGCTCACTCGGCTCTTCGGCTGGCTGGCTCGGCTGCTCGCCCCGGCTCAGCCCGGGTCTGGTCCTCGGCTCGGCTCGGGCCTCCCCCCCCCCTCTCTCATCTACCCTCTCTCTCTCACCCCCCCTCTCTCTCTCCCCCTTCTCTCTCCACCCCCCTCTCTCTCCCCACTCTCTCTCTCCCCTCTCCCTCCCTCTCTCCCCTCCCCTCTCCTTCCACTCCCCCTGTCTCTACCCCACTATCCCCCCCCTCTCTCCCCCTCACCCCCTGCTCTCACTCCCCCTCTCCCCCCCTCTCTACCCCTCTCTCCCCCCATCTCTCCCCCCTCAACCCCCTCTATCTCCCCTCCCCCCTCTCGCCCCCTCCCCCTCTCCACCTCTCTCCCCCCTCCCCCTCTCCCCCCTCCCCCTCTCCCCCTCCCCCTCTCCCCCCCGTCTCTTTCGCCCCTTCGCTCTCCCCATCTCTCACCCCCTCTCTCTGTTCCCCTCCTCTCCATCCCCTTTCTCTCCACCCCTCTCTCCCTCCTCTCTCTCCCCCTCACCCTCCCCCTCACTCTCCCCCTCTCTCCCCCCTCTCTCCCCCTCTCTCACCCCCTCTCTCCCCTATCACTCCCACCTCTCTCCAACCCCTCCTCCTCTCCCTCCCCCCTCTCTCCCCCCTCTCTCTCTGTCTCTACCCCTCTCTTTCTCTGCCCTCTCTCTCTACTCCCCCTCCCACTCCCTCTCTAGACGTGCCTGCGAGTTGGGGGCTATGTGTGAGTGGATAGCGAGGGGATGGGGTAAAAGGAGCGAGTGTGGGGGGTGGTTAATGTGTGTGTGTGTGATGCCGCAGGCTGCCCCCCCCCCTCCCCTGCAACAGGGGACAGGACCCAATTGGTCCCATTTGGTCTAGTTTTTATATAAAAGTAGGGACAATCAACGCACTTGTAAAATATCTAATTTTCTGTCACGTTTGAACTGAATTTTGCTTTACACTCAAGATAGATACAAAGTGCTGGAGTACCTCAGTGCGTCAGGCAACAACTCTGGAGAAAATGGATAAGAGATGTTTCAGGTGGAACCCTTCTTCAGACTGAAAGTAGATGGGCAAGGGCTGGGTGGTAACCCGGGGCAGGACAAATTAGAGCCAGCAACAGGTGATCAAAGAAGGGTGGAGCCCATAATAACACATAGTTGGCTGGGGAAGAGGAGATATTGGAGGGATTTTGGGATGCGAACAGTGGAACTAGTAGGATGCCTAGGGTGGGGAGAGAGGTGGGGAGAGAGGGAATGTAGGTGTTACTTGAAATTAGAGAAATCAGAGTTCATGCTGCTGGGTTGTAAGTTGCCCAAGCAAAATAAGAGGTGCTGTTCCTACAATTTGCATGTGGACTCACAGTGAAGTGGAGTAAGCCCAGGACAGAAATGTCAGTATGGGAATGGGAAGGGGAGTTAATATGTTTGGCTACCAGGTGATCACATAGGCCAAGGCAGACTGACCGTGTTTGGCAAACGGGAGATTGCGTAGGCCAATGCATTACACTCAATTTATACATTTGAACACAGGATGAAAATAACATTCCAAATATCTTAAAGGGATAAAATCATTTCTATATGTCACATGATGGAATTGTTATGGCATGGAAGGAAGTTCTTTGGGTCATCAAGTCTATGCTTGCAACCCTTCCAGTTCTATATCCTACACTTTTTCCATTATCCTGCTAATTATTCTTTCTCAGATATCTCTCCAATAGCTTTTCACAAACATAGATTTATACTATTCCCACAACAATAACAGGGAGTGAATTTCAGATCCTAGCTATTCAGTAAAAATGTTTTCCGTCAATGCCCTGTTTGCCTTTGTCTGTCATATTAAACCTATGTTCACAGTTCTCTGAACCATTTGATACTGGAAATGTCTTCCTAGTTGTACAAGCTGACCAGAGTTTATCTTGATCACCTCTGTTACAGCACTCAAACTCTTTCAATAGACAATAGACAATAGGTGCAGGAGTAGGGCATTCAGCCCTTCGAGCCAGCACCACCATTCACTGTGATCATGGTTGATCATCCACAACCAGTACCCCATTCCTGCCTTCTCGTCATATCCTTTAACTCCGTTATCACTAAGAGCTCCATCTAACTCTCTCTTGAAAGCATCCAGGGAAGTGGCCTCCACTGCCTTCTGAGGCAGAGAATTCCACAGATTCACAACTTTCTGGGTAAAAAATTTTCCTCATCTCCGTTCTAAATAGCCTACCCCTTATTCTTTAACTGTGGCCCCTGGTTCTGGACTCCCCCAACATCGGGAACATGTTTCCTGCCTCTTGAGTGTCCAATCCCTTAATTATCTTATATGTTCAAGTAAGATCCCCTCTCATTCTACTAAATTCCAGTGTATGCAAGCCCAGTCGCTCCATTCTCTCAACATATGACAGTCCCGCTATCCCAGGAATAAACCTCATGAATCTACACTGCACTCCCTCAATAGCAAGAATGTCCTTCCTCAAATTTGGAGTCCAAAAGTGTACACAATACTCCAGGTGTGGTCGCACCAGGGCCCTGTAAAACTGCAGTAGGACCTCTTTGCTCTTATACTCAACTCGTTTTGTTATGAAGGTCAACATGTCATTAGCTTTCTTCACTGCCTGCTCTACCTGCATGCTTACTTTTAGTGACTGATGTACAAGGTCACCCAGATCTCGTTGTACTTCCCCTTTTCCTAACTTGACACCAATCAATAATCTGCCTTCCTGTTCTTGCCACCAAAGTGGATAGCCTCACATTTATCCACATTAAACTGCATCTGCCATGCATCTGCCCACTCACCAACCTAACCAAGTCACCCTGCATCCTCATAGTATCCTCCTCACAGTTCACACTGCCACACAGCTTTGTGTCATCTGCAAATTTAATAGTTACTTTTAATCCCTTCATCTAAATCATTAATGTATATTGTAAATAGCTACGGTCCCAGCACCAAGCCTTGCAGTACCCTACTTGTCACTGTCTGCCATTCCGTTAATCCCTACTCTTTATTTCCTGTCTGCCAACCAATTTTCTATCCATGTCAATACCCTACCCCCAATACCATGTGTTCTAATTTTACAAACTAATCTCCTATGTGGGACTTTATGAAAGGCCTTCTGAAAGTCCAGGTACACTACATCCACTGGATCTCCCTTGCCCATTTTACATGTAACATCCTCAAAAGGTTCCAGAAGATTAGTCAAGCATGATATCCCCTTCGTAAATTCATTCTGATTTGGACCGATCCTGTTACTGCTATCCAAATGTGCCGCTATTTCATCTTTTATAATTGACTCCAGCATCTTCCCCGCCACCGATGTCAGGCTAACTGGTCTATAATTCCCTGTTTTCTCTCCAACTTCTTTCTTAAAAAGTTGGATAACATTAACTACCCTCCAATCCACAGGAACTGATCCTGAATCTATAGAAAATTGGAAAATTATCACCAATGCGTCCACGATTTCTAGAGCCACTTCCTTTAGTACCCTGGGATGCAGACCCAGGCCCTGGGATCTATCAGCCTTCAGTCCCATCAGTCTACGCAACACCATTTCCTGCCTAATGTGAAATTCCTACAGTTCTTCTGCCGCAAAGGGAATAAATATAGCTTTTCCCAACTAAAGATAGCCAAAATAATAAATTCATATGATACTATTGCCAAGAACATTAATACTTGATGTGTTGAATGAGTGGTCAGGATCTTTGAACCAGCTTTAACAGAAGAATTCTGATTTTTAACATCATGGAAATCATTTTTCGAAAGTTATGTGTAGGGAAGAACTGCAGATGCTGGTTTAAATCTAAGGTAATTCTGGCGACTAGCTAGTGTTGTTCCTATGTTTAGGAATGTATATTCTTATGTATTCCTAGGTATTCCATATTCCTATGTATAATCCAGGAAATTATAGACCAGTGAGCCTCTCGTCAATGGTAGGCAAGCTATTGGTGAAGATTCTTCAAGATTAGATTTACTCACATTTGGAAGAGAATGGACTAATTAGGGATGGTCAGCATGGCTTTGTTCATGGCAGATCATGTCTTTCGAACTTGATTGAGTTTTTTGAGGAGGTGACCAAGATGATTGATGAAGATAAGGGCAGTGGATGTTGTTTACATGGATTTTTGTAAGGCATTTGATAAAGCCCTTCATGATAGACTGATTCAGAAGATTAAGATGCATATGATCTTGGCCATTTAGATTCGGAACTGGCTTACTCATCGAGGACAGAGCGTAGTGTTTGAAGGATGTTATTCTGGCTGGAGGTCTATGACTAGTGGAGTGCCGCAGGTGGAACCCTTCTTCAGACTGAAAGTCTGGGACCTCAGCTGGGCCGGTGCCTATGCTTATCCATGTGCCTATCTAAAAGCCTAAATAGACACAGGAACCTGTGCTAATTAAGTTGTTAATGTCATGTCCACATTTATAGATTACTGAAATTGGTAACACAATTAGCTGGAGCATAAAGAAAGCGTAGGGAATGCTTTATTTTATCAGTCAGGGCATTGAGTATAAGAAGATAGACACAAAATGCCAGAGTAACTCAGCAGGTCAAGCAGCATCTATAGGTGATGTTTCGGCTCGAGACACTTCTTCAGACTGAGAGAGGAAGGGTTAACACTGGAGGTATGGGAAGGTATCGAACAAAGAGAACAAAGCCTGTTGAGTTACAGCATTTTGTGTCTATCTTCAGTGTAAATCAGCTTCTGCAGCTCCTTCTTACACATTCAGTATTAGAGTCAGGAAATCATGTTGCAGCTTTACAGGACTTTGGTTAAGCTGCATTTTGAGTATGGTTTGCAACTCTGGTTGCCCCATTACAGGAAGGATGTAGAACTATTGCCTGAATTATAGGCTATTTTCTATAAGGAGAGGTTGGATAAACTAGAATAGTCTTCTTTGGAATGCTGGAGATTGAGGGGAGGCCTGATAGAAGTGTACAACATTATGAGAGGCAAAGACAGGGGAAACAGTCATATGCTTTTTTTCCCAGGAAAAAAATGTCAAAGACTAGAGGGCATAAATTTAAGGGGAGATGGGCAAAGTTTAAAGGAGATGTGCAGGGCATTTTTCTTTTACAGAGTGGTGTGTGTCTGGAATGTGCTGCCAGAGATGGTGGTGGAGGCAGGTACAATATTGGCATTTTTGAGGCTTGTAGATAGGCACATGGATAGGCAGGGAATGGAGGGATATGAATCACATGCAGGCATAGGGGATTAGTTCAATTTGGCATCATGTTCGGCACCGACTTTGTGGTCTTAAGGGCCTTTTCCTGTGCTGCACTGTTCTATATTCAAATCATACATGTGTTTTGTGAAACTATTGGCACAAGAAAGGACAATCTGTGTATCCATTTTTTAGTAACTCAAGTACATATTTCTTGCTGATTGTTAACAATAGGGACAGTTACTAAATTACAGTAATTACAAGCTGTTAAATGAATTATTTTTCGGCATTCTGTGAACTTCAAAATTAATTTTGGATTAATGCAATGATGCATGAAAATAGTTCCTGGAAATACACTAAATCGTCAGGTGCCACCAATGACCCTTAAAAATCAATGAGAAGTGTCTCTTGGCTTAATGTAGGCTTAATGTTCAATCAGCTGAGTTAAAAGCAAAGAGTTCAATTTGTAATTACTATGTGAAAACTAAAAATAAAGTCCTTTATTACCTCCCTGTCCGGCAAACTAATACTGAATTGTGTAGCAATCAAATATCTGGTATTTTAAATCTCTGACTTAATGCTGTGCATTGAGCATAACCCATAGTGACTAGCCTCATTCATATTTGGATCTGAACATCTAATTAAGATGAAAGTGGTTAATTTCGCAGTAGGGGGGCAGATATAGAGATAATAAAAATGCAAAGTATTTTGGCAAGTTATTCTGATTCTTTTGGATTAAATTGTGATATCACAATCAGTGACCCGTGGAATGAATTCTCACGCCTGAATTTCTCTTTGCTCCCGTGCTATATATAGCATTTATGTGACGTGGCTGTCTCTCGGCAAGCTTCAGCTGCAGAGCCTGTGTTTACTGGTCTATCAGTGTCCTTCGTCCACTAAACAAATGAATCTTTCAAGCAAATCAGTTGCTGAAGGCTCCAAAACCCCTTGGGAATGCAGTGTCAACCAACAGAAAAACAAATTTCAGTTTGTACAAGAAACCTTTATTTCTGTTTGCAGGGTTTCTTAGATCCTCTTCAATTATTCAATATCTACCGACTGTCAGCCACAGTGTTTGTTTGTGCTTTAATACCTAATCAGATGAAATTTTATTTGGATGTCTGCATGGGATATTGCCTTTAGTCTCTTGCTCGCATTGCAAAATATCTAGTGGTATTTTAATATCAGAAAAGCAGCTTTAGGAAAATACAAAATAATTGTTTGCATTGGAAGAAAATCTATCTCAAATCCCTTTAGCATTTCAGCAACTGTTCCCGTTGCATTCAGTAAAGTAGGCTTAGTAATTTCATTTAACTTTATGATATATCCTATCAATCATACCCTTATTGTGCAAGCTTACTAGAAAGTTTAAAAGCATATCTGCAGCTATAAAAGTAAAAGATAATGCAATCTGGAGCATTGTAAATATAGGCGAGAAGCATTAAGCTGTTCTATGTGGATACTAGTGAATTAGAGTCAGAGAGTCATACAGCGTGGAAACAGGCCAGTCGGCCCAACTTGCCCACACCGATTGACTTGCCCCATCTGCACTAGTCCCACCTGCCTGCATTTGGCCCATATCCCTCTAAACCTGTCCTATCCATCTTCTCCCCTCCTCCTCCTCTCCCCCCTCCTCCTCCCTTGGCAGCCCTGGAGGAGGGGGAGAGAGGGGAGGGGGAGAGAGGGGAGGGGGAAGGAGGGGAGGGGGAAAGAGGGGAGGGGAAGAGAGGGGAGGGGAAGAGAGGGGAGGGGGAGAGAGGGGAGGGGGAGAGAGGGGAGGGGAGAGGCCAGGGGAGGGGAGAGGTCGGGGAGGAGGGTGAGAGAGGAGGGGGAGAGGAGGAGGGGGGAGAGGAGGAGGGGGGAGAGGAGGAGGAGGGGGGAGAAGAGGAGGAGGGGGAGAGGAGGAGGGGAGGGAGGAGGAGGGGGGAGAAATTGCGAGAAACCAAGCCTGAGGGGGCATAGCGACCGGGGGGGGGAGGAGGACGGTGTCCCCCTCCCATTGGTATGGAACTTTTGCATTTTTCAGCTTGAAATTGTGCAATATGGTGCATACTGTAGCGAGTCTTTTAACTTACACTTGAATGCAATATATATGCTTTAAATTGGTTTGTAGGGTAGGAACTTTTTGAAATTTGATGTATTAAAATCATGTTTTAGTGCATTGTAGAAGTATGATTTCAATGTTTTTTGTATGAAGTATTTTTAAGAGGTAACTTTTTAAGGGTTAACTTTATCCACACAAAGGGTGATGGCAGTATGGAACAAGCTGCCAGAGGAGGTAGTTGAGGCAGGGACCATCCCAACATTTAAGAAAGGTTAGACTGATACATGGATAGGACAGGTTTGGAGGTATGGACCAAAAGCAGGTAGCGTAGCTGGGACATGTTGGCGGGTGTGGGCAAGTTGCGCCGAAGGGCCTGTTTTCACACTGTATCACTCTATGACTACATTATACCTCCACCATGCATGAATGCTTCAAAATCAAGTGATCGAGTTTTATTGCCATATACTCAAGCATAGAAACATAGAAAATAGATGCAGGAATAGGCCATTGGCCCTTCAAGCCAGCACTGCCATGCAATATGATCATGGCTATTCATCTAATCAGTACCTCTTTCCTGTTTTTTCCCCATATCCCTTGATTTCGCTAGCCCCAAGATCTAAATGTAACTCTCTCTTGAAAACATCCAGTGAATTGGCCTGCACTGCCTTTTGTGGCAGAGAATTCCACAGATTCACAACTCTCTGTGTGAAGAACGTTTGTCCTCATTTCAGTCCTAACTGCCCCCCCCCTTGTTTCTTAAACTGTGACCCCTGGTTCTGAACTCTCCCAACATCGTGAACATTTTTCCTGCAGTTACAGTAAGTGAAAATCTAGCAGGCAAGCAGGCTGCTTTCTCCAACCACCCCCATTTGAAGTCCACTATCTTCCACAGTTTCTACCCAGTGCTTGGTAATTACTTCCAGCAGCCACTGGTTGTCCTCCTGGATGCACCGAGCCGCAGCCTGATCCACGCCGGTCACCTGGGCTAATTTGGCACAGAGACTCTCATGGCAGCGGCGCAACGCTTGCGACGTCTTGCACTGAGGCTTCTCCATGGCCGGAGTTGCAGTGAGCGACTCACCAGCCCGGCAAACACTTGCCAGCCCCGCTCCCCGTCTGCATCTGTCCCCGCCGCTGCTTCTGCCCCGCAGCCCATGCAGTTGATATGAGTTTTTAAATTTTCGTTGATCACAGAATTTCTCACAACAGAGTGAGAGAAATTTGTGATCAGCGTGAGAATTAGCGAAATGCGTGATTCTCACGCTCAATGCATGGGAGTTGGCAGCACTGCCTCTCTATCCCCCTTTCTCTCTCCTCCTCTCTCTCTCCCCCTCTATCTCTCTCCCACTCTCTCTCCCCCTCTCTCTCTCCCCCTCTATCTCTCCCACTCTCTCTCTCTCCTCCTCTCTCTTCCCCCTCTCACCCCCCCTCTCTCTCCTCCTCTCTCGCCCCCCTCCCTCTCTCTGCCTATGTGTCCCTCTCTGTGCCTCTGTCTCCCTATCTGTGCCTCTGCGTCCCTCTCTGTGCCTCTGCGTCCCTCTCTGTGCCTCCATGTCCCTCTCTGTGCCCCTCCCTATGCCTCTCTGTGTCCCTCTCTGTGTCACTCTCTGTATCGCCCTCTGTGTGCTCTCTGTGCCCCTCTCTGTGTCCCTCTCTGTGCCTCTGTGTCCCTCTCTCTCTACCCCCCTCCCTCTCCCTCCCTATAGAATCCTATATTAATAATATTAATATAATATCAATGGGTGTGGTTAGTGTGTGTGTGGGGGTTGGTTAGTGTGTGTGTGATGCTGCAGGCCGCTCCCGCCCGCAACCGCGCGTTGAGGGGACGCGACTCAACGCGTCCCACTTGGTCTAGTACCTTATATAATTGTAACGTAACATTATCCAGGATGATGACAACATTATTGTATTGAATATCAAATGACACTTAGAATTTTCACATTAACGTAACAAGGTGGTGACACATTTTAAGGACTATGGAAATTAATTTTCTTGCCATAACCAAACAAAATGCTGGAAACACTCAACAGGTCAGGCAGCATCTGTGGGAAGAGAAACTGGTATCATTTCAAGTGATACACTTCATCAGAACTTGGAAAGTGAAGAAATAAGTTATTTTTAAGTACTGGAGATGGCGGGAGAGGAGATTGGGTGGAATAAAGGGAATACCTTTAGAGGGTGAGATTGTAACATGGCAGTTAAGGACCTGTTAAAATCAAATGAATCTTATTTGTTCTTTCACTGATGCTGAATGAACCGCTGAATATTTCTATCATTTTCTGGTGTTTATTTCAGATTTCTACCATGTACATTTAAAAAATAATTGAAATAACTTTTTTTCTTCTACCCCATGTTCAATGTAATGAAATAGGAACTGTTTCACCATTAGATCAATTTGCTCAAGTATTGTTGCACTCATTTGCTTGAAGATTGTTTTTTTTTTTAGTGCTACTTCTGATTTGGGTTCCCTGCCAAACAATCATGAAACTGGCTAAGTAATATATTTTAAAAGGTAGGGATGTAAAAGGGGCTACACTCTGATGACAATGAAAGTTTGCTGCACAGTAATCTGAGAAAGGCTCAACCTACAATGGCCCATATCCTACATTAGCCAGACAGAAGGGCAACATGGAGGGGATAGAATCCACACAGAATACTATATTTTTGTGAAAGAGATGTTGACATTCTCATCAGAGAAATACATTTCAGGAGGACAATCTGTGGACAATCTAGGATTGTTCTTTCAATGAGTTTGTGAGTTCAATGAGTTTCAATTAGTTATTTCAATAGGCCTGATAGGCTGGCCTTCTGCATAATCATTTTTCGAGTTTCAAGTTCAAGTGAGTTTATTGTCATGTGTCCCTGTATAGGACAATGAAATTCTTGCTTTGCTTAAGCACACAGAAAATAGTAGGCATTTACTACAAAACAGATAAATGTGTCCATATACCATGATATAAATATATACACACATGAATAAATAAACTGGTAGTGCAAATAACAGAAAGTGGTTGCTAATAATCAGAGTTTTGTCCGAGCCAGGTTTAATAGCCTGATGGCTGAGGGGAAGTAGCTATTCCTGAACCTGGTTGTTGCAGTCTTCAGGCTCCTGTACCTTCTACCTGAAGGTAGCAGGGAGATCAGTGTGTGGCCAGGATGGTGTGGGTCTTTGATGATACTGCCAGCCTTTTTGAGGCAGCGACTGCGATAAATTCCCTCGATGGAAGGAAGGTCAGAGCCGATGATGGACTGGGCAGTGTTTACTACTTTTTGTAGTCTTTTCCTCTCCAGGGCACTCAAATTTCCGAACCAAGCCACGATGCAACCGGTCAGCGTGCTCTCAACTGTGCACCTGTAGAAGTTAGAGAGGGTCTTCCTTGACAATCCGACTCTCCATAATCTTCTCAGGAAGTAGAGGCGCTGATGAGCTTTTATGATAATTGCGTTCGTGTTCTCGGAGATACAGCATGCAAACAGGCCATGCCGATTATCAATCACCTGTTAACACTAGTTCTATGTTAACCCTCTTTCTCATCCACTTCCTTCACTCTAAGGGAAATTTACAGAGGCAATTAACCTACAAACCCGCACATCTTTGGGATGTGCCAGGAAACTGGAGCACCCAGAGGAAACCCACGTGGTCACGGGGAGAAGGTGCAAACCCACGGTCAGGATCATTCCTGGGTCTCTGGTGCAGCTCTTCCAGCTGCGCCACTAAGCCACCCCGTACTATATAATCCTGAGATTCTAATAACAGGTGAGTAGTTCTTACACAAGCAAAGGAATAAACTAGGAATAATTATAGACCAAGGTAAATGATCCCTGTCTGTTATCTTAGAATATAATGTTCCCATCCAGCATTTTTGTGTACCTTCGATTTTCCAGCATCTGCAGTTCCTTCTTAAACACTCTTTCTATTAGTTTAGTGACAAGTGTCCCAAAATACAATAAAATAAGTTTAGTTTTTGTGCTTTCCAATTAAATCAAATAATATCATACATGAGTGCGATCAAGCCATAGACAAATACAACAGTGTGTGAAGGAACTGCAGATGCTGGTTTAAACCAAAGATAGACACAAATGGTGGAGAGGCAGCATCTCTGGAGAGAAGGAATGGAGGACCTTTCGGGTTGGGACCCTTCTTCAGACATAATACTGTCTGAAGGAGGGCCTCAACCAAAATCGTCACCCATTCCTTCTCTCCAGAGATGTTATCTGTCCCGTTGAATTATTTCAGCATTTTGTGTCAATCTTTGACAAATACAACAGGTAATACAAAGAGAAAAATACCAGCATGCAAAATATAGTTTGAAGCATTTTTAACATGCAAATAATGGAGTGTCTAATTGGAGAAGCAGGAAAACAAGCCCAAGGGGAAAAGGTAGAGTACAGCGGAGGAGTGGGTGGTTTGGGCTAATTAATTGTACATGGCTCTAAGCAGATGTTAGCTTTACTGGACCTACAGATCACCAGAGAGGAAATAAACAATTTATTTCATGCTTCTGTGGTTCTATTTAAGTGGAAAATAATGTAAAAATTGAAAAAGAAAAATGCATTTATATTATGGTTAATAGCCTTCCAGAGAGTGAAACTACCAGAAGATTCAATTCTCCTTTCAATGATAAAGAACAATTACTCTGCAAAACAGTCGACACTTGAAGCCAACCATTGTCCTGGATAGTCTAGTCATTCACGCCCTGATTTATGCTCACGTCAAAATAAATAATTAAGAAAATAGAATGAAACCTCGTTAGGGAAACAGTAAAAAGAGGATTTATTTTACCAAGGCCTGAGTTTCTATTTATTAGAGGAAGCCAACATTGGGAGTTAATTCAAATTAATTTCTACGTAATTATAATCTGTTTTGTTTTGAAACAGTAACATTTCTAATTTTACAGACAAGAATTTTACAGACATGCTCACCACCCTTTTTCAGCCTTCCATTCTCTGTGATGAAGTATGGCCAGGTCTCGACCCAAAATATCACCTATTCCTTTTCTCCAGAGAAGTTGACTGGCCCGCTGAGTTACTCCAGTTTTTTGTGTCTATCTTCGGTTTAAACCAGCATCTGCAGTTCCTTCCTACACATTCAGTCTCATCGTTGGTAGCTGCTTGAGCTACATGTTGTGTCAGCAATATAAAAGATAGGAGGACCAAATGAAGCAGAGGCAATCACGCACAAGATTTCCATCTTCGATCACATTTAAGTTTAAAATGTATATTTTATTCATATAATTTAATTTTTTTTAAAGGAAGCCCAGGTAAATATTTTTTTTATTTGAAAAAAAGTTCTGATCCTGAACCTTTAACTTATCAGGCTGAGTCCACCAGTATATTTTTTTACTCAGGATTCCAACATCTGTAGTCTTTTGTGTTTCCAATCATTTTTTAAATTGTTTTAGTCAAAGCAAATAGACGATATTTCTGTCTACCTTCCCTGCTTCAAGTGATTTTATTTATTTTCCAGATATCACAGGTTCAAGGGTTTGGGTTGAATACAAGGCCAATGTCAGTATAGTCTCCAGATAGAATCTGTTTCCTGAAAGATTGTGCTACACTACTAAATAATCCAGTTAAGAGGTTAAAAACAATAAAAAGCATATCATAAGAAGTTAGCGATTAGGTAATAGCATAAGGTTGTCTCAATGTCAAAGTATAAACAGCTTTGCTTAAACTCTTCACAAAAAAAATCTTATTACCCCTTCATTCACAATGTTGATTAAACCAGGAAGATAACCTGTTCTGAACATATTTAGATTATGGATAATATCAGAGAAATATTAACAATAATACTGAGAAAATCCTGGACCCAAAAGCCAGCTGAGCATGACATCATATCAAGGCAAGTAACAATGCACATTATACCTTGTTAACAAGTGGTAACTTTCAAGCTTTTATATTAGCAAAGCTCATGTTTGATCCCTGTGTGCCAGAAGAAGCATTTCACAGTAATTGATTTCACTGAACGTATTGAGAGATTTGATTTGAATCAGTCTATCTAGTTTTATAGGCAAGCAATTCTCAAGCTGTTCAAATTACTTTCAGAACCATTTATTTAAGGTTTATGTGCCAGTGTTTCAATATCATAGCCATTATTAGTAAGCTTATGTGGAACATTCTGACCTGTCCATTAAAATTGAGGAGATAATTTTCTTGAAAAATAAAATTGAGTTGTTAATATGTTGCGCATGGCATAAAGCCATGGCAAGGGACAGCTAGACCTTCTGCTTTTGCAGACTAAGATCTTTGAGTGTATATTATATTAATTTTGATATTTTTAATATCAATTTCTTGTCAAGCTAACTTCTATTTATCCAAGGTAGACAAAAGTGCTGGAGAAACTCAGTGGGTGAGGCAGCATCTATGGATCGAAGGAAATAGACAACATTTCGGGCCGAAACCCTTCTTCAGACTCCATAGATGCTGCCTCACCTGCTGACCTTCTCCAGCACTTATGTCTACCTTCGATATTCCAGCATCTGCAGTTCCTTCTTAAACATTCTATTTATCAAAATTTGGCATAAGCCAATTGAATTGGTCATACATTTTTAATTGATAAGTTGATATCTTACATATTTATGACGTAACTTTGCCAAGTTGGAAAAATATATGAAAAACATATCTAACATTGAATAAGTATTTTTAATTAGAAGGCCAATCCATCACCTTTTATAAACCTCTTTCAAATAACCGATTTTATAAAATTAAATGCCGAACTCGAGTGGTTGGTTTCTTAATAACATTTTCAAAAATCAAAACCCGTTGATTTGCCTCCAGAGTAACTTTTAGAGAATCTTTGGAGACTTGCAATATATCAGTTTAGCAGAATTTAGCAGAATTTAGCAAAACATGTTGACAACTAAATTAAATATTTGAAATGCGCTGAAGGCAAATTGTCTTTAAAATTCTGACCTTTGTGTCAATTATACTGGCATTATGAAATTATTCCAATGAAAAGTGAAATCTGACAAAAGCCTTACACCATGGTTGTGATGATCCACTTTAAAGGCATTGAATGTTTATAGTTATGGGCCTGTCCCACTTAGGCGATTTTTTCAGCAACTGCCGGCGACTGTCATAGTCGCAGCAGGTCGGCAAAAAAACGGCGACTGGATCCCCCTACGGCATTGTCGACGACAATATCTACAACAACCTACCATCTAGTCGACGTCAAGCTACAGCAAGCTACCGACAACCGGCGACCCATTAGGACGTCCACCTACAACAGCACCTACGACAACCTACGTACACCCTCGACAAGCTACGACAAGGTAAGACAATTCTATCATCGATACCTGTCGCCGGTTGGCGTAAGTTGACGTAGGTAGTCGCCAATGGAATTCACTGGTCAGCACCGGCGACAACCTACGTCATCCTGGCCACAACCTACGACAGCACCTATGTCAGGAGAAGTCAAGCTACACTCATTGGCGTCAAGCCAACTGTCGCCGACTGTCGCCGACAAGTTTTGAACATTTCGAAATCCAGCGGCCACCAGAAAAACACTACGATTCTTTGGGTGACTGAGGAGACTACTCACGACCATACAGCGATACCCCGGCGACCATGTGGTGACAACCTAGTCGCCTGTAGTCGCCTAAGAAATTGCCTAAGTGGGACGGGGCATCAATTCATAAATAAAAGGATATTTACACATTAAAATTGGCCTTTGAAGAATGGGAAATATCAGCCTATTTACCATGACCAGAAGTTCTGTCTCCAAATATTTTTCCTTGAACCTTTGAATATTTCCAGCATTTTTTGTCTAGCACAATGCAGCACAGTGGCGCAGCAGTAGAGTTACTACCTTACAAGCACCAGCGATCTGGGTTCAATCCTGACCACAGGAGCTGTCTGAATAGTGTTTGTACGTTCTCCATGTGACCACGTGCTCTGAGTTTTCTCTCACACCCCAAAGATGCATCCAAACATGCAAAGGTTTGTAGGCTAATTGGCTTCTGTAAATTATAAATAGTCCCTAATGTGTAGAATGGTGCTAGTGTATGTGGTGACCGCTGGGTGGTGACGACTCGGTGAGCCAAAGGACCTGTTTCTGCACTGTATCTGTATCTCTAAAGTTTAGGTGTGGAATGCCTTCAATATTTTTGTGCTATACTTATTGTTGTACCAATCAAATGTTGAACATGAATGCACTAATTATGAATGTAGTCATTATTATTTCTTAGTACTTATTATGGAAGCAAGGATGTATATTTTTCCTTTTTAATTTCAGCTTCATCAGCAACTAATATTTCTGACAAATCACTGAAGTTTAACAAATCTCTTCAAACAAAACAAAACTTTAGTTAAAATGGAACATTGTTAATATTAGCAGACATATGTTTAATGTGTGAACATCTGAATACTCTGTCAAATTGATCAACATGACTACTTAACTTTTCTTGGAGTCATAGAGTCATACAGCACACAAATGGGCTCTTCATCTCAATTTAGCTATGCTGACCACAGCACCATCTACTCTAATCCCATTTCCCCACATTAGGTACTGTACATATCCCTTTCCTATTCAAGTACCTGTTCAAATGGCTTTTAAATGTTATAATATCAGGGTCATGACGGTAAATTGGAAGACTGGGAATACTTCCTTAGCAAATGACACTTGTGCCACAAAAGTGCCAGACAATTTTCATCTCCAACATCAACCTACCCACTAACCATTTCCGAGTTCCCCACCATCAATACGCTGGCTCACCATTGATCAGAAACACAGCCGGACCAGCGACTTATGAGGCTACACCATGGGGCGGCACGGTGATGTAACAGTAGAGCAACTGTATTATAGCGCCAGAAACCAGGGTTCGATCCTGACTATGGGTGCAGTCTGCACAGATTTTGTACGCACTCCGCATGACCTGCGTGAGTTTTCTCCAAGACCTTCAGTTTCCTCCCACACTCCAAAGACGTACAGGTCTGTAGGTGTTGGCTTGGTATAAATGTAAAATTATCCCTAGTGTGTGTAGGGTAGTGTTAATGGGTGGGGATCGATGGGCTGAAGGGCCTGCTTCTGCACAGTATCTCTAAAACTAAAACAAAAAAAAACTAAGACAAGTGAGATGCTGGGTATCCTGCAGTACGTCACTCAATTCCTGATACTCCAAATCCTTCCACGTACAAGTAATGGGCCTGTCCCACTTAGGCAACTTTTTAGGCGACTGCAGGAGACTATGTAGATGCCACATGGTCACCACATGTTCGCGGGTGGTTGCCAGGGAGTCGCCTTCATGGTCGTGAGGAGTTCCTGCATTCTGGGAACTAGTCACAGCCTCATTATGGTCGCCACAAATTTTTTAACATGTTGAAAAATTTGCGCCGACTAGAATAAAGCTACCATGGAGAGTAGCGGTGTTGCCAGGAGGTCAAAGGTTCTCGTAGTGGGTTGCTGGCAATTTCCTTTCAATTAATACTATTTAAATATTCCTTCAGTTAGATGCCCGTGTAAATTGATTATTGAAGGTTCCTAGATACTATGCACCATATGGAAGTTTAAAAAAGAAAAGACCATAACCTTTCTAGATCACAAGGACAATTTCTGAATATTATTGATGCGGCATTTGTATTTTTCATTCCAGCTTTTCTGCACTGAACACGGTAGCAATACAACCACATTTTTTCTGCAATCTCCTTGAAATATCTACTTGTTTCAGGGGTAAGAACGTGAATGGTGAAATGTCTCTATACTGAGGCTTTTAGCATGTCATTAGCACCATAGAAACTATATTAGTTGGCAAATTAAAGGAAATTAATTGAGCTCGCCAGTAATGTGCCTGCTGGTCCCAAAGTTCTTCTAACAAGACAAGTTGTTTAGGCAAGATCAATAATTCATCGTAGGAATAGGTTCGTATTAAATTATTAGGGACTACATTGTATTGAACTGGGGCTGTCCCAACAGGCCCACCTAGGGGACAAAACATAAAAAGGTCAATTTCTTTATTTTAGAAAAAAGGTGCTTTCCTCACAGAGTCAGAATTAAATTGTAGAGTCTAAACTGCACAACCAATAGTACGGGCACCCCACCAGATAGTACCAATAGTACGGGCACCCCACCAGACATGAGTCAGGAGAAAACTGAAAAAAGAGGAAGAGATAGATTTCTCCGCAAGACCCCACTGCCGCTGCAAGACCCCACCGCCGTTGCAAGGCCCCACCGCCGCTGCAAGGCCCCACCGCCGCCGCCGCCGTGAGGCCCCACTGGCACCGCAGCTCCATTGCCGCAAGGTCCCACCGCCGCCACGGGCCCATCGTCGCGAGGCCTCACCGCCAATACTATGGGCACCACGACCGAGGCACTCTCTACCATCCCAGATGATTCTCCTTAATAAAGCGTCTGGCTTCCCCTCCTCCCCCACCCCACAGAGAAACAGACAAGCAGATTTAAGGATTTTTATGTCTGATTAAATCTCAATACACGCAGTTAATGGTGTCTCTGTGGATTACCACACTGCAAATTCATTGCCATATCTATGGTACTCTGTGATTCCCTCACATTACAAACAAATAAGGTTTGTGGTACTAAAGTTCCTCAGAATGCACTTCCACAGTTGAATTGCAGCACTGAATTTTTTTGCGACTCCAACATGGTCTAATTTGCATCAAATGATAAATTATGAATGCAATTAAAGGTGCATCATTTTGCTCACGGCCCATATACTGGAACATTCAGTACATGCTTGCAGCTCATCCTGATACTATATGAAAGGGAGTCTACAGGGAAAATTCCAAAAGATGTTCCCTTCATCAGATCAGATCCAATATCAACCATGTTAATGCTGTCAGCATGCCAACTTCTATTATATGCAGTGGGTGCCAGATAAGCCTAAACAGTGGCAATCATGAACTGCAGAGTACTTCCACTGCTCTTTACCCACTTGGGGACATTTGTTTCGTATGCAAACTTTGTCCTCTTGGAAAAGCATACTTGGAATTGTGAAAAGATAATTTTCTCATCTAAATTTCCTCAATAAGGCCAGGCAACTTTTGGTATCCCTCTGGATTAAAATAAAAGACGGGACAAAGCCACTTATTTAAAATGTCATAATGCTATGCATTTGAATCTGCCAGGTATTTTAAATGCTATGTTTTCATTGATGTGTTCCTCAAGCTTCAGAGAATTTACATTATAAAAAAGACTTATAAAAGTTAATTATTCCCAGGAAGCATCTCCTAACACTCATCACGATAGTTGTCATTCCACTTAATTTGCCCTGCATCACATCTTATTCAGTAAAATACAGACACGTGAAGGGATGTCTCTCAACCATAATAAAAGCATAGGAGTTCTTCATTTGGAAAGTATCTATTTAAATTTGTAGATTTCACTTCAACTTGTATAATAGTAAGATTAAACGAGAACTTACCAGTTTGAAGTTTGATCTGTATTTTATGAGGAGTTACGATGAGGGATTACGTGAAGAACCCGCTCAGTGCGCAGGCGCGGCATACTTCCAAGCAGCGGTGTGGAATCACAGATAGACACAGTTATTTTGAAGTAAACATAGTAAAGATAAGGAGACATCAATTTATTAGTTTGATCCATATAATGAGGGTGGGAGCGGAGGGCACGTAATCCCTCATCGTAACTCCTCATAAAATACAGATCAAACTTCAAACTGGTAAGTTCTCGTTTAATCTTACTATTTTACTTCGGAGTCACGTGAGTGACTACGTGAAGATTTCAAAGCTCTGTGATTTCAAACCGTGTAACAGTTTCATTTCACTCACTGCCGAAGTTCTTGAGGGAGGAAGTGTTATCGTAATGAACCAATGAGTCTATTTGTAGAAAAACACAATGGTATTTTTTAAACAATAACAACAAAGAATTAAGTTGCTCCCCTGGGCTTAAATTAAATATTTGCAGTTCGTAAATCTTTACTGCAAATAAACCAGGTTTTGCCAACGGCTTATTATAAAATTTCTGAACGGTCTTTTCCCTTCCCACCATCCTGCTGTAGCCAGGATGTGGTGTATAGGCATGTCCATTCTTTAGCCGTCGACATGGATGCTGCCCTGGTGGAATAAAATTTGTACATGTTAGTGTTTATCCCAGCAGTTTCTAGCACCTGCTTGAGCCATCTCGCAATGGTTTGGCTCGTACCCCACCATAAGGTTTTTGTGACTGACCCACAAGGCTTTTCATCTCCCTCGAATATTCTGGTTGTGTCTATGTAGGATAGTAGGTAGGTCATGGCACATAACCGTGGTTCTGGTGGGTAAGCCACGACTGGATTAGGTGTTCCTGGTCTGCTCTGTTTGACCAGTCGCTGGATAACGACAGATCTGGTCTGGAGCTGTGATCATGTTGTCCAGTCGCAATAGGTGTAGTGACTGGACCCTCTGAGCGGATACAAGTGCCATCAACCTAAGCGTCTTTAGTGTAGCTTGCTCGAGGCCGGGGGATCTGGCTGGTGGCCATTCCCTGAGATATGTCAGGACCACACTGATATCCCAAATATGGGTATACCTGGGCTTAGGGCTTGATATTGTAAATGCCCTTCATCAGTTTTACCACCAGTGGATGGGATCCCATCGCCTGTTGTCCTGCCGCTGGTTTGAGATAAGCAGAAAGAGCACTCTGCGCTGTGTTGATGGCACTGTAGCTGATCCCTACATCGTGGTGTAGATGGCCAGGAACTCCAGTATGTTGGTGGCTGTAGCTGTTGCGTATGTTGTCCATGTTTCCTGGCAGTACTTCTCCCTTTTTTGATGCTGGTTAAGTACTGCCTCTTGGTGGATGTTCGAAGGGATGCCGACATGGTGGTGATGGTTTGTTTGGACAATCCCAGTTCCAGGTAAGGTCTGTTCAAACTTGCAACCCTGACGTTTAATTTTCTCATGGCATGGGTGTTTAGCTTACCTGGTAGGTAAGTAGCTGATAGCCAAATATGTCTTTCGACATACCATTGCCAAATCATGTTGATCAATTTGTCGCATGATAATGATTTTATGCCACCCATATGGTTAATATAAGCCATCACCGTAGTATTTATCAATTTGTAACCGAACATGCAAGTGCTGCATATTAGATACATATGCTTTTAAACCATAAAAGGCGCCCAACATCTCTAGATAGTTAATGCCCAGTGTAAGTAGTAATGATGACTCTAGTTTAGTCCATCTACCATTTGTGCTGGATATGGAGTTAGTCGCTCCCCAGCCTTGAGCACTGGCATCTGTTTGAATAACTAAAGTAGGGTTAGTGATAAAGATAGGGCTGAAACTATGCCAAACGTTTTCTGCCCACCACTGTAGCTCTGATATTGCTTCAGTGGGTAAGTTCATGACACGATCATAGTGACCTGTATGTCGTTTTATTGCCCGTACCTTTGCTCTCTGTAAAATATTTTGATAGTGCAAAGGTCCGAATTGTGTAGCCGGAAATGCTGCTACCATTTCCCCAATTACTCTTGCTACTTGTCGAATAGTTGGTCGCTCGTTGACCATTAATTTGTTGCATGATTGTGCTAATTCAACCATTTTTGCCTTTGGCAAGGTAACAGTCATATGGACTGAGTTAATTGTGAAGCCCAGGTAGTCCATGATAGTGGATGGCTTCAACTTAGATTTATCTGGATGTAGGACGAACCCGAGTTTCGAGGAGCTGTTTTGTAGCTGATACTGCTGCCACAGCCAATTCCATCGTTTTCCCTACTATGAGAATATCCTCCAGATATGCCATGACAATATGTTTTTGTTTTCTTAGTGAATAATCTTGGGCTGAAGTTCGCCCATAGAGCAATGCTTTGTACCATCCAGATAAATTTTAGGTATCTGCGATGATCCTTGTATATGGGTACTAGATAGTAAGCATCTTTAAGATAAATGCTTGCCATGAAGTGTCCTTTGGAATTCAGTTGTTTGGCAGTAACATATGTCTCCATTTTGAAATGTATATACTTAACAAATTTGTTTAGTGATGTTAAGTCAATGATGATGCGACAGACACCATCTTTTTTGGTTTTAGTGAATATATTCGATACAATTTCCAAAGGTTCATGTTTGGTCTTTTTGATGACCCCCTTTGTGATAAGTCTCACCAGTTCAGCTTGTCCCTCACGTTTCTCTTTGACGGAGGGAGAAATACCCTTTGGGGCCATTGTTGAACTGGCGACGTTTTTTCTGACATGAATTGTATTTTATATCCTGTAATGTTGTTGAGTATATACTTGTCACTCGTGACCATACCCCATGCTTCTTTAAACAAGTGTAATCTCCCCCCTGTTAATAAAGCACCCTTATTCTCTATATGCTGGTAGGGACCAGACCCACCTACCTCCATGGTTATTGGCGATTCTGTTTCTTCATTTTCCTGAAGATTTTGTTCTGACGTGCTGGCGATGTTGGGGGGAGGCGCATTTTCCAGAGGGTCCGCTGCGGGCCCTGATCTGAAAGATCTTTGGGGATAATGTGCGGACCCCAAGCGTTCACCAGTCCCATATTGCGGACGTCGACTGGTGGATGCCGTGGGGTGCTGCCACTTGGGTATCGGAGGTCTTGGTTTGCTCGTCCCGGGGCCTGCCCTCATTAGGCCGAAGGTTTTTGATGCTTCCTGCATCTCCTTCAGTTGTTATTGAAATCTTTCCCAAATGGCAGCGCGTCCGTCTCCGCAGCTGGGGCTTTACACAAGCCAGCAAATTTGGGATTGAGGGCAGGTCTTATGTTTCCCTCCTTCTCAAATTGTGTGGTACACATTAATGCCAGCACATCCTGCTGGCAGGTATCCATCTCCGTGGTCTCCACGGAACGAGCAAAGGCTGTGATGGCTGACGTCAGGAGCCTTAGGATCCGCTGTAGCTTGAGTTCTTGGGTCTGGATGTGTGACCCACATACCCCCAGATTTGGCTGTTGACACTTTTTACTTTGAGGGCCTCACCGTTTTCTGGTGCTGTGTTGTTTCAGCACCTCAGCGAGCACCTTTTCCAGTAATTGCTGGCCGCCATTCTTGGTTCCAGCGGTGCTCCAGCCCGTGGGGTTGCTACAAGCGGTCCATCACACCCAACAGCTCTTCATGTTCCTGCACCCCAGGCATACTCCCGAATTCGTCCGCCTGCCCCTGTTCCAGACCAGCCCAGCCCTGGTCACCAATGCTAGCCTCCAGTAATGAGGGAGCAAAGGGCAGTGCATGAGGCACTGTGGAGGGGGTGCCTGACCTCCCTCAGCGAGAGCGCTCTTTCTGCGCATCTCGCTGGAGCTGCTCCAATTGCTGTTGGATGCAGCTCAGGCGGCTGTCTCTCCTCCATTTAGGTGGAGACATGTCCCCGTCCGACGAATCGGACGCCACCGGCCGGATGCCTGTTCGGATGGCTAGACATCCAGCCCGCAGTTCAGGCACTAGCGGGACTGGGCTCGGCGCGGTGATGGGGATAGCGGGGCGACCGGTTGTTCCTACCGCCTGTTGCTGCCCCCCCTGCAATGGAACGCTCCTCCGCTGGAGTCGAGCGGGGGACAGGTTCTCCTGGAGCTTTTGTGCCTTGTGTAGCGAGAGCGCCCCTCAAGCAGCGCGTCTCGCAGGCACCTGCCCCGAGAGCCGCTCCAGCGGCTCAGGCGGCTCTCTCTCCCCCCGTGCAGGTGGAGAGACGTCCCGTCCGACATCGGGAACACCTGCCGGATGCCTCTCGAGTGGCTATGCGTCCAGCCCGCTGCTTCAGGTACTAGCGGGCTGGCCTCGGCACGGTGTCGGGGAATTACGGAACACCGGGTAACGCTCCTACCGCCGTTGCTGCCCCCCTCCCCGACGGGAAAACGGGGGACAGTTTTGTTCCGGAGCCTTTTTCTCTGCCTGTAAAAACACAAGCAGAAAAAGGCTCACCTGTAAAAGAAAACCCGACCTCAGGGTACTCACCTGACGGTCCGGTTCATGCTGTAACGAGAGTGCCTAGCTCCCATTGCAAGCCGCTGTTGCACTGCTGGCGTAATGCCGCGCCTGCGCACTGAGCGGGTTCTTCACGTAGTCACTCACGTGACTCCGAAGTAAAATCCATTGCTTCCTTTATTCCAGTGAATATAAAATGGAACTTAATTGGTACCCATGAGGCTGAAATCCTCTCAGTCATTATGAAAAGACAGTGATGGTGCACAGAAGAAACCATGTGGTGACAAACCTTTCTATAGCATGCAAGAACAAAAATGGTAGTCAATTTTAGACTAGATGATAGCACAGAAAGTGAATCACAGTTAAATTCATATTCCAAGGGTCATAATATAATGTGATTCCTGCATCTGCATTTTAGTCAGAACTGTTTACATAACAATTTACTCATTGCAGCGCAAGCCTCTATTGAAGTATGCATTATTATTCTGCTTTTGGAAGTTGACTTCATAAATCTGCATGACTTAGAAATTCATCCTTGGTTAGTAATGTGACCATGGAATATAATGGTGGCTGCACATCACAGTCATAGGAGATTCGGAACTAGTTGGAAGTATAGGCTACAATATTGCACTTTTATCACTACTCAAATCCTGGTATATTAGAATTAACTTAAAACTGCTGAATGTACAAATAATTTAGTAGTGAGATAAAAAATGGGGAAACAAGGAACTGCAGATGCTGATTAATACACAAAAGAAAACAAAATTCTGGAGTTATTCAGGTAACATCTCCAGACAACATGTTTCAGTCTAAAGAAGGTTCTCAAACTGAAATGTCACCTATCCATGTTCTTCAGGGATGCTTCCTGATCTGCTGAGTGACTAGCACTTTGTGTCCTTTTGTATATAAAAATTGGACCCCAATAAAGAACCAAAAAATTGATATTTTAGTTTTCTCATTCATCTTCTGTAACTGAGTCCTTCCAAATATTTTTTTTTATCTGGAAATATTTTTCAGCAAGCCAATTAAATTAGGCTTCCTATTTATTCTAAACAAAATGTACTCAAAGCACATTAAATCCATTCCTGTCAAAAACATATTACTCAGGCAGAAAATGTTTAAAACAAAATCATTACAAAAAGCAAAAGTAGCTAATTATATAAAAGCTAACAAATGCATTAGAGTCACAGAGCTGAGTGAGTAAGGTTCCCTGTCCTCACAGATAATCACGGTTACGGTTACAATGAACATCAGAAAACAGCACGGAGCCCTCCATTGTGTCTGGGAACATGATCAACCGGTAAGCTTGCTAGTAAGACTGAAGAGCAGGGGACTACGAGCCCCCCACCCAACCCCCACACTTCCTACCATTCTACTGGCCATTGTATGGTCCCTAGAAAATAAGATTAATGACTTAAGGGCAAGGCTGCTTTATCAAAGAGAGATGTGACATGGCTCACCACCAGCTCCCAGACTCAGCCCTCCAGCCCGGGGGTTTCTACATTAATCTCATGAATCGAGTGGAGGCATCAAGGAAAGGGAGATGCGGTGGTGTCTGCCTCGTGGTAAAAACTTTGTGGAACTCTGGCTTAGCTGTCCTGTCCAACTCCTGTTCTCCATACATGGAACACCTGGCGGTGAAGTGTTGTCCCTTTTAACTCTTGAGGGGATTTACCTCCATCATCATAACCATGGCAGATGTTTACCATCTTGGCCGGGGACCTCAACAAGGCCAGTTTGAAGAAATCACTCCCACACTACCACCACTATGTGTCCTGCAGTGCCAGAGGATCAAACACCCTCAGCCACTGCTATGCTACGTAAAGATGCCTATTGCTCCATCCCTTGCCCTCACTTTGGGAAATCTATGAACATGGCTGTGCTCCTTCTTCCTGCGTATAGACATTGATTGAAGAGCACAGGCCCAGCAGTGAGAACCATGCAGAGCTGGTCAGGGGAGGCAGTTGAATGACTCTTGGATTGCATGGAGTCAGTAGACTGGGCAGCGTTCAAAGACTTGGCAAAGGAACAAATACACAATAATTGTTCACGACTTCATAAGGAAATGAGTGGGAGAATGTGTTCCCACAAAAACCATCTGAGTGTTTCCCAACCAGAAGCCTTGGATGAACCAGGAGGTCTGCAATCTTCTAAGGACCAGATCTCGGGCATTTAAGTCTGGTGATCCAGATACATAGAACAAGTCCAGATACTACCTCGATAAAGCCATCAAAATGGCTAAAATAAACTTTTGCTCTAAACTGGAGGACGAGATGTACATCTGCCTGCTCTGGCAAGGGTTGCACACCATCACTTCCTACAAGGTGAAATTTTACTTCGGAGTCACGTGAGTGACTACGTGAAGAACCCCGCCAGGACGCATGCGTGTCAGATCGCTACACGCATTGCGAAACAGTCAGGCGGGATGGAACGACGTTCCCCCGCAGCGGCAGTTTAAAAGCCGGAACCTGCAGGTAAGAGTTACTCTGCGGTCTTTTTGTGTTTTCCCATACCGATTTACAGGTGGGGAGCATGGACAAGTCGAAGAAAGCAACGAGGGCTGCGACAAAGCTGGTGGGGGAGGACCGCGGAGTAGCGGGCAGCCAGCAGCGGCCAGCGGCACTTGAATCACCGATAATGGGATCAGCTGTGCCCGATGTCGCCTCCGCACCGGCCAGATCCACTCCGCGGCCGGGCGGTAAGGCAAAACAGAAAACTAACAAAGTCGTGGACTCAGATGAGTCCGACTTTGAGCAGCCGCGGGCGGCCAGCGACCGTGAGCGATGGAGCCGGATGGAGCGGTGTGTGGAGCATTTGCTCCAATGTGACAGACTCCGGGAGATGGAGTCGAGTCACTGTGGGCTCTATGTAAAACCCACAGCAGCACCCCTTGTAGGGCTGCACAGTGCTTCTCCCTCATCAGAGGGGAGCACTGGGAGTCAGTACTGGGCTGATCCTGAAGAGCGGTTTGCAGAAGAGAAATCAAGTGTGCAGGGGGTGCAGGAACGTGAAAATCTACTGGACATGGTGTCCAACTTCATACAGCCAGACCAGACTGGCCAAAACCTGGAGCAAAAGCTAGCTGCCAGCATTGATTATATGTCCTTTAACCAGCTACAAGAACAGGCTGTATTGGACACCACGTCAAGACACCTGGCACCGGGTAACTGTATATCCCTGAATTTTTCAGTAGTAAATACTTGTATATGGGAACATATTGGAATAGGAGTTAGAGGCATGGATATCAAACTCCAAAAGGTATTAAAACTCCTAACAGCAGGGATAACAGCATTCACCCGCACAGTGGATGAGAAGGACATGTCCCAGGACCAACAGGATGCACTGGCACTGCTTTGCAACACTCAATATGAGATAAACAGCATCAGGAAGAGTGCCATCCGACCTACTTTAAACCCGAAATTCGCGGGTCTGTGCAAACCTGGAAACATAAAACCACCAATGCTACTATTTGGAGTCAAGGAGCTCGATGAGGAAGCAAAAACCCTGGGACTCATAAAAGGGACTTCATCAAAAACCCACTACGGCCATAGACAGCACCCCTACGCACCCACCAGTAGAACAAGACCGACTGGTGAAAGCTCAAAGGTCCGGTACACCAAACATGAGTCTTTTTTAGGCCATAGCCCAGGCCGGCCTTCTTGGAAGATACGCGAACCTCCAACATCAACCAAACCACAAACCCAGACACGAACGCCTCAACATCAACGAAGGATTTACAAAAATAAGTAAACCTGCCACTGGTAACTATGGAGGTAGGTGGGTCTGGTTCCCTACAAATTGCAGGGAGCATGGAGGTTGGGGGGAGATTACACTCCTTTCTGGATGCATGGAGTATGTTAACTAACGATACTTATATTTTAAGCAGTATCCAGGGATATACAATAGAATTTATACACAAGTACAGCCCTCCAGTTCAACATATACCGAACCGAATGTTCGTACTTTCCGGTAAAGAAAAATCAGAAGCGCATGCTGAACTGGAGCGGCTTTACGCAAAAGGTGTAATTGGAAAATCCCAACACGAACCGCTAGAATTCGTGTCCAATATCTTTACCAAAAACAAAAAAGGTGGTGGTTGTCGCATCATCATAGATCTGACCAAATTGAATACATTTGTACAATATATTCACTTTAAAATGGAAACCTTTGTTACTGCTAAACAATTGATTTCCAAAGGTTACTTCATGGCTAGCATCGATTTAAAAGATGCTTACTATTCAGTGCCTATACAGACCACAGATGTTATTTAAAATTCAACTGGATGGGACAGCAGTGGCAGTATAGAGCGCTGCCAAATGGTTTAACATCATCACAAAAATTTTGAAACCAGCCCTAGCGTTTCTACGGAAACGAAAACACATGGTCATGGCATATCTAGATGACATACTTATTGTGGGCAAAACTTTGGAATTGGCCATACAAACTGTAACAGCCACAAAACAGTTATTTAAAAAACTGGGGTTTATTATCAATCCAGTCAAATCTAAATTAATGCCTTCCACTACTATGGACTATTTGGGGTTCACCATTGACTCAGTTCACATGTCGGTGACTTTGTCAAAGGGAAAGGCTATAGACTTAATAGAGGCTTGCAATAACCTCATTGACATCAGTAAACCGTCCATCAGATTGGTAGCAAAAGTAATTGGCAAAATGGTGGCTGCTTTTCCAGCCACACAATTTGGACCTTTACATTACCAAAATTTACATAGAGCAAAAATACAAGCACTCAAAATCAATGCTGGTCATTTTGACAGACCAATGAAGCAACCAATCAAAGCTATAATGGAACTAAAATGGTGGATAGATAACATTTGGCATTGTTTCAATCCAATCATTATCAGCAACCCTTCTATGGTGCTACAAACTGATGCCAGTGCACTTGGTTGGGGTGCCACCAATTCCATCTCCAGCTGTGGAGGTAGATGGACTACTCAGGAGGCATCATTATTACTAACATTGGGCATAAACTACCTGGAAATGTTGGGTGCATTCTATGGCCTAAAGTCATATTGTACTGGGTCATATCACCAGCATGTTAGACTACAGATTGACAATACCACCGTGGTAGCATATATCAACCACATGGGTGAAAACAAATCGACATCATGTGACAATCTGGCTAATACAATTTGGCAGTGGTGTATCCAGAGAGATATTTGGATATCAGCTACTTACCTACCAGGTAAACTAGTGGCAGACACCAGGTCACGCAAATTTAATGAAAACACCGAATGGATGTTGAATAAAAAAGTATTTGCTGATATTACAGCACGATATGGAACACCAGATATCGATCTATTCGCATCCAGGCTTAATCACCAGTTATCAAACTATGTTTTGTGGGAACCAGACCCTGCGGCAGCGGCGACAGATGCATTTTCGCTGCAGTGGGGGAAATTGTTTATTTATGCATTCCCTCCTTTCTGCCTCATCAGTCGGGTATTAAGGAAAATACAGCAAGACTCTGCGTCTGGTATTTTGGTAGTACCCGATTGGCCTATTCAACCATGGTTCCCAGTGATACTGAACATGGTATTAGAACCATCTATCACCATCCCGAATAGACCAGACTTATTGGTTCATCCCATAACAAGGGATAGCCACCCATGCCATAACTATTTGAATTTATTAATTTGTAGAGTTTAAAAATACCACTACTACAGCTGGGACTGACGGACCGAACAGTGAACATGATTTTGGCGGGCCACAGACAGTCCACCAAAAAACAGTATCTGGTCTATATCAGGAAGTGGGAGATGTATTGTCACAAAAACAGCATCACCTACAGAGATATGAACATCCCGTCTGTTCTGGAATACCTGGCAGGCCTCCATTATGATGAGGGGCTCAGTTATAGTGCCATCAACTGCGCCAGAAGTGCCCTATCAACTTATCTATGGCAAGGAACAGAGCGTCACTCTGTTGGGACTCACCCACTGGTAACAAAACTTATGAGGGGAATTTTTAATACCAATCCCCCAAGAACCAGGTACTCCCAAATATGGGACGTGAGTATTGTCCTGAAGATGCTCAGGAATTGGTCTCCAGCAACAGCTCTGTCCCTACGTAGACTGACATTAAAAACAGTCATGCTAATGGCATTGGTCATGGCACAAAGGGTACAGTCATTACATAAATTAAGACTGGACAACATGACTTCTTCATCTGAAAATATTACGTTTCATATTTATGAATTAGTAAAGCAGAACAGACAGGGATCAGCAGGCCTCAATATAGAATTTAGGTCTTACCCAACAGATGATCTGTATAGTAAGACATTTGTCGTTATACATGGAGAACACGAAAATCATCAGAGGCAGTGAGAAGGCACTTTTAGTCAGCCATAAGCAACCACACAAAAGAGTGACGGTCCACACCATCTCAAGATGGCTGAAACAGGTTCTAGTACAGGCTGAGGTGGATACTAATATTTTAAAATCTCATTCCACCAGGGCTGCAGCTACATCGGCAGCTATGCAGTTGGATGTACCAATGGACCAAATCCTCAAGGCAGCAGGATGGTCAGGGGAAAAAACATTCCAACTATTTTATCATAAACCAGTCATGAAACCTGGAACGTTTGTAGAAACAATTTTAAGTTCTGTAATTTAATTTACCCCATAAATAGGGGCTATAATTTTGTGTTAATAAATTTCATGGATTTCATTGTCAGATTCATGTCTAAATTATGTTGACACAATTCCTCCTACAGTCATTAAGGCAGATGTGATGCATGGAATCGTTTCCACGGCATGAAATCACAGAGCTTTGAAATCTTCACATAGTCACTCACGTGACTCCGAAGTAAAATAGTGAGATTAAACGAGAATTTACCAGTTCGACGTTTGATTGTTATTTTATGAGGAGTACGTTGAGGGAATACGTGCCCTCCGCTCCCACCCATGATCATATACTCAACTGGTATTTCTTTCTCTAATCTTACTATGTTTAAGTCATTACAGTTATCTGTGATTTCACACCGCTGCTTTGAAGAATGACATGCATGCGTCCTGGCGGGGTTCTTCACATATTCCCTCAACGTACTCCTCATAAAATAACGATCAAACTTCGAACTGCTAAGTTCTCGTTTAATCTCACTATTAAATGGCAGTTCAAGCGACAATGAGGATGAGCTCAATGTGTTCTCCAAATGATTCAATAAGGAGAACAATGATGTGCTTTCTCAGACCCATCCTAGCCCCTGATGGTATTGCAATCTCCATCACTAACATTGACGTTAGAATATCCTTCACGAGAGTAAACACTCGGAGAGTGTCTACACTTGATGGCATTCCTGGTTGCATTCTAAAACTTGGGTGGCTGGAGATGCAGACATTTTCAACCTTCCATTACTAAGGTCTGAGGTTCCACCTGTTTAAAAAGGGCATCAATAATACCGAGCCCTAGAAGAGTCAAGTGACATGTCTTGATGAGTATGGAATGGTAACACTAACATCTGTGGTGATTAAGTGCTTCGAGAGGTTGGTTATGGAGTATATCAACTCCTACCTCAACAAGAACCTGGACCCACTACAATTTGCCTACCACCACACCAGGTCAACGGAAGATGCGATCTCACTGACTCTCCGCTCTACACTGGACCACCTTAAAAATAAAAACACATACGTCAGGGTTTTTGTTAATTGACTACAGCTTAGCATTCAACGCCAGCATCCAAACTTGTTACCAAGATCAGGGACTATGTCTCTGCGCATCCCTTTGCAACTGAATCTTTGCCTTCCTCTTCAACAGAACAAATTGATACAAATTAGCAACAACACTTCCGCCTTGTAAACAATAGCACATAGAGAAATCAAGGCTGTATGCTCAGTCCCCCTCAGTTCCCCTACTCTATTCACTCTATACCCATGCCTGTGTAACACACAGTTCCAACTCTACCGTTAAAGTTGCCAACAACACCAACATTGTTGGACGAATTATGGATAATGATGATTCAGAGTATAGTAAAGTAAAAGTAAAGTAAATTTATTTATATAGCACGTTTAAATCAACTCGCGTTGAGACCAAAGTGCTTTACATAGAAAAAAATAAAATAATTAAGCTTCCGTACATCCATAGAAAAATTAAAATTAAGAAAAATGACACAACATTTTGTATAATTCAACACAAACGTCCCCCCACAACAGAATAAAAAATTTCCACTGTGGGGAAAGGCATCAGAAAGTTCAGTCCTCTCCCTCTGTGATCACCCGAGGTCGGGGCCTATTTGTGGCCTCCGCAGCCAGTCCGATATTTTCAGGCCCTCTTGCCAGAAGCTGGAATGCCGGCATCGGGTGAACACTCCTCGGCGGCTTGGAAATGTCTGGAGCGGCCGCTTCCTCCCTGGAGACCGCGGCACCTGAAGTCTTCAGACTGCGCTGGTTGGAGCTCCGACTCTGGTGATTTCGAATCCCAGGCTCCAGTGTTTAAATCCAGCGCCGCCTGCGACTGGACGCTCCGCAGCCACAGCTCCTCGGATGTTGGTCGGTGGTCACAGTACTCCGGAGCTTACCGCACGGTGACCCGGTAAGGCATCACCCACTCCGTGTTGGTGTCCCAGCGCTGCACCGCCGCCGAAGCTGTAGTCCCGGCCGATCCCGACAGGAAACGCTGCAACAGTCTGATGGTAGGCCGCGAGGAAGGGGCGAAGAAGCAGCTCGGAGGGAAACCGCCTCTCCGACCAGGTAGGGACCTGGAAAAGTTTCCCCCTTCCCCTCCCCCCACCCACCACATAAAAGAAGACCTCCAACAAACATTTTGTAGTAACAGGACTAAAAATAAAAATAAAAAAGGGTGAAAGGACGGACTGCAGGCAGAGCAGCCATACACAACGGCGCCCCACTCCTGCAGTCCGCCATCCAAGAGGATATAGGAGGGAGATCAAATATCTGATTGAACAGTGACAGTACAACAACCTTGCTTTCAACATCAGTAAAACTAAGAAATTAAATGCTGGCATTAGAAGAAGTCCGAGGATCCACAAACCTGTCTTCATCAACGGGTCAGTGGTGGAGGCTTCAGGTTTTTGAGCATGCATGTTTCTGAAGATCGATCCTGGACCCAGCACATTGATGCACTCATAAAGAAAGCCCATCAACACCTTCACATCCTCGAAGATTGAGGAGATTTGGTATCTCGTCTCTTGTACTTCTACGTGTGTGCGGTGGAGAGCATATTGACTGGTTGCATCATGGCCTGGTTCAACAACTTGAATGCCCTGGATCGAAGGAGATTGCAAAAAGTGGTGAACACTGCCTGGCTCATCACGGGTACTGAACTCCCCACCATCGAAGGGATCTATACGAGGTGCTGTCTCAAAAAAGCTGGCAGCTTCATCAAGGACCCACACCACCCTGGCCACGCACACATTTAATCTTGCCATCAGGCAGGTATAGGATTCTGAAAACTATAACATCCAGGTTCAGGAAAAAATGTTTCCCATCTAACTATTGAACATTATAATCTCCAACTAAATGCCAACTACGAACTACCTAGATTGCACTAGGGACTTCAGGCTTTGTTTTGTTTTACACCATTTTGTTAATATACATTGAACTTCTTTTTTTGTTTGTTTATTAATTTCTCTATTGAGTACTGTGTTTACAGATCTGTTGCGCTGCTGCAAGTAAGAATTTAATTATTCCATTTCGGTACATATGACAATAAAAAACTCTTGGCTCTTGACTCTCTATTGATTCTTAAATTTGAGATTTTATATGGGTATTTTGAAAGTAAATATAATTTTAAAGTATGAAACATTTTAACATCCAATATCCTTGCTAGCACAGATACAAGTGGTTATTCATATACCCTAAACGACAGTGAATGATAGAAAGTCACCCTGCAAGTTGTAGATTCTCGCATATTAAATGTTTCAGTGGTGTGTAGGAAAGTAGATTTTGTTAAATTTGGAACTTCAATAGGCAATGGACAACAGACAATAGACAATAGGTGCAGGATTAGGCCAATTTGGCCCTTCGAGTCAGCACCGCCATTCACAGTGATTATGGCTGATCATCCACAATCAGTACCCCGTTCCTGCCTTCTCCCCATATCCCCTGACTCCGCTATCTTTAAGAGTTCTATCTAACTCGCCCTTGAAAGCATCCAGAGAATTGGCCTCCACTGCCTTCTGTGGCAGAGAATCCCACAGATTCACAACCCTCGGTGTGAAAAAGTTTTTCCTCGTCTCCATTCTAAATGCCTTACCCCTTATTCTTAAACTGTGCCCCCTGGTTCTGGACTCCCCCAACATTGGGAACATGTTTCCTGCCTCTAGCATGTCCAAACCCTTAATAATCTTGTATGTTTCAATAAGATCTCCTCTCATCCTTCTAAATTCCAGCAATATACAAGTCCAGCCACTCCATTCTATCAACATATGACAGTCCCGCCATCCTGGGACTGTCAAGTATAATAGAAGAGATAAAGGAAATGTTGGTGCATGCAAAATATGCAAGACCTGAAAGGTTACATCTGGGTAACTGTTTTCCATTAATATATTTCAATACATTATTTTGAGAAAAATAAAGATTTATTTGAGGTAAAATATCTATGAATAGGGTCATTAATGTATTGATTTGCAGCTGATCAATGTTTTCAAAATATGCTCTTTCATGTACCTGTAATTATTTTTGGTGTGTTTATATTCAGCCTGCATTCCAAATAGCTTAAGGCATTACAACGGTACTTCATTGATGGTTGTAATTATTTGCACAGTACATTTTAACTTGACGTTAATCAATGATAAAAACACAGAAGAGTAGACATAATCAAGAGTAGACAAGTCAAGCAGCAAATGTGGAAAGAGTTAGTGTGAACATTTTGGGTCAATGATATTCCATCTTCCTGATGAACTCTATCATACATTAGCCTGCTGAACAGTCATTGACCTGACACATTAACTCAGTTTCTCTTTCCACATATTCTGCCTGATTTAATGAGTATCTCCAACATTGTTTTTAGATTGCCAGCACTTTTTTTTTCCTTACTATTTATCAGGATGAAATATTGCAGCAACTTTAACCGTTTATGTTATCATTCTGTGCAATCTCCAACAAAATATTAGGCTATTCATTTTGCAACATTGAAACAATGTCATACCATTTACAAGTCAGATCTGAGTTATTTACCAAAATTAATAAATTTAAGACAATCTCTTGAGACATCCCAGTCCCATTAATAAGCGTATGGTTTTATTTTATCCTTAACCCAAAAAAATACAACTGTACTACAGTATATAGAGATAGAACTAGGCATCCTTCTATTCTGGGTGAGAACAATTTGAATAGTGTGCAGTAATGTATTGCCCCTTATTCTGGTTGGTAATTAACACATTTTACAAATCATTTACAGATCAATTTACAGATCTATGATATCTGTCATTGTGAAGTGTTAAGAAGTGTTATAAACAATGTTCTTGTGTGAAATGCAACTGAAATCTGCAGCTATAGAGATTAGTCAGTCGTAGTTGGTTGTAACAGAATGCTCTAATGCGGAAAGAAAATCCTCAGTCAGGTTATGGTGATAGTAAGAAGCTTTTGGTGCAGTGTTCTTCAGTTAGTTATATTTAATAAATACATAAGGAGTCTTGCTTTAAAGATTGAGAAAGGCCAGGATAAGTATAGTGAATTACACTGCTCACCTTTTGTTTTTGAGCCTTAAGGGCCTGTCCCACTTGGGCGACCTACTCTGCGAGTTTAGAATAGTTTGCCCTCGACTCAAACTCGCAGCATGGTCGACTATGAGGTCGCTGGAACTCTCCTGCATGCTCCAGGGAAGTTCCCGCCTACTCGCGGCCTCAGCTAGGTCGCAAATTTGCTTACAGTACTCCAAATGCAGCGACCAGCATTACATCTCTGTTTTGATATAGATGCTGGCATTGAATTGGCTTACTACCAATTCGACCTGCAAAATAACTTTTTGGGAGTCCTGCACCAGCACTTCCAAGTCCCTTTGCACCTCCGATTTCTCAATTCTCTCGCCATTTAGAAAATAATCTACGCTTTTATTTTTATTTCCAAAATTCATGACTCTGCACTTTGCTATTCTGAATTTCATCTGCCACTTCTCTGCCCACTCTCCTAACCTGTCCAAGTCCTTCTGCAGAGTCCTTGCTTCCTCAACATTGCCTGCCATTCCACCTATCTTAGCATCATCAGCAAACCTGGCCACAAAGTCTTCAATCCCCTTATCCAAATAATTAATATACAATGATATTCAAAAGACAAAGTCGATGAGTGAAAAGATGAAAGGGGCTGAAGAAGATCTAGGTTAACTCAAGCCTCTAAGGCAGGCACACAGATGTGTAGGTCAGAAGGAACCATGGGGAAAAGGCAGGAGAATGGGGTTGAGAGGGAAAGATAAATCAGCCACGATTGAATAGCAGAGTAGACTTTATGGGCCGGATTACTTTATCCTGCTCCTATAACATGAGCTTATGAATGGTACTGGGGAAATGTGAAGAAGCTGGAGAACAGCAGGTTAGTGTTTGAGAGACTGCTATTGACCTTTGAGCGGTAGTTGTCAGATATTCTGAAGCTGAAGAGGTCTCTTGCCATGGCGTTGTTACAACCTATTTACAAACTTCAGTTCATCTTCTTCCAAAGAGGATCCTTCGTGTTCCTCTTTGGGTGATGGATCTCTACAGCAAGAGAATTAAGGCAGTCAGTCCACTCCACATTGCTTTGGTTAATTCACTGTACCCATCAGACCACTTACTTAAACACTAGCTTGGATGCACCCTCTTTAGGTAGTCAATTATGATCAGCAATTGCACCGGGAACATAGACATCTGGAGCTAGAGAGTGTTTGCTCCAAAGGTCAGGGAATTAGACACAATTTTGGAATCAGTATGGCGAATCATACAGAAGGCCATCAGCCAAATGAAGTGTGACCTTAGGGAATAACTAAACTTTGCATAGCTCCATGGACCACCATTTAGCAGAAAGTGCTGGCAACTCATACTGAGGAACTACATGCATCTTGGATAGAGTGGTTGTGGAGAGGATATATCCACTAGCGGAAGAGTCTAGGACTGGAGGTCATAGCCTCAGAATTAAATGACGGTCTTTTAGGAAGGAGATGAGGAGGAATTTTTTTAGTCAGATGATGGTGAATCTGTGGAATTCTTTGCCGCCAAAGGCCATGGAGGCAAAGTCACTGGATATATTTAAGGTAGAGATAGATAGATTCTTAATTAGTATGGGTGTCAGAGGTTATGGGGAGAAGGCAGGAGAATGGGGTTAGGAGGGGGAGATAGATCAGACATGATTGAATGGCGGAGTAGACTTGATGGGCCGAATAGCCTATTTCTACTCCTATCACATGATCTTTTAGAACTTTCAGAATCTGCAGCACTTGTCTGAGCCAACCAAGGACCAAAATATCAGCAGCACCTTCTTTAAAGATTCTTATTATTCAGGAACACGCATCTTCTCTGAAGGCATAGACAGCCTGCACATCCATTATGTTTGGTCAATAAAGGGAGTGTCTGGGCTTGCAACATTAAGAGGCTGTGACGTAAGCAGATTCTGGTGACAGAGGCTGCTCAGCGGTTCAATGCTGGTCTGGGAATAATTTAGAGTGATCAATGGTACTAAAATTTAAAACAAAATAACCCATTGCTCAGTTCACAAAACAAAAAGGAGGGATTATGTCATGAGCCCATAAATCACGCAGTGCATAGATTAAAAGAATTATAGATTAAAAGAATCATAAAATGTTGCAACAAATCAGGAGGCTATTCAACTCGTTTTTTCTTTGTTTGCTCCTTGAAGGATCAACGGCACTTCGTTACATACTCAATGCTTGTGTACAGCTCATTAAATGCTTAAACAGCTCTCCAATCCCCTTTAAAATTTTGAATGTAATCAGCTTCAACCACAGTGTCAGGGAGATCAATCCTCAGGTGATAACATTTCTGCTGACTTCACCCTTAGATCATCACAAACAAACTCAGGAACAAACTCAGGAACAAACTCAGTCAAGCAAGATTATGTATGCCGGCCCAAAATATTCAACTATCCATCACTATTCTTTGTGATGCCAAGTTCTGGACAGTCCATCAATTTTATAATCTTTATTCCTTCTAGAACATTGATTTGATCCTTTGGAACGGCTCCAACATTTGTGAAGATCATGACTAATCTTGTATCTGAGTGCTATATTCCTGCACAATTGCTTTACTTCAAAGAATCTATCGATGTTTTGAACAAACTCGATGACCCACACTACGATGACATTACACATAAAGTAAATTGTTGTTTTGCACCCCAAAATGTTTTCCATTCTCTCCCACAACAAGAACTCATGGTTAGTGCCAACATTGGGGTACATTTACAGAATACTTCAAAGTTAATGTTGCCTACCAGTTTTTTCTTATAATGTGTCTTTAGACAAATGTTTCATCTGAAGAAGGGTCTCGACCAGAAACGTCACCCATTCTTTCTCTCCATAGATGCTGCCTGCCCCGCTGAGTTACTGAGTTTATCTTTGGTTTAAACCAGCATCTGCAGTTCCTTCCTACACTTTACTTCTTTTAATATTTTTAAACCTCCTAGGTTCATGGAAATCTCTCATAAAGTGTTTTTGTGCATTTTATCATGCACCTTATCTATCAGATCTCCCATTATTTGTGGTGACTTAAATAACCACCTGTAACAAGGGGTTAGAGTGGTCAGATAATGCTCTCCACCCCACCCGAAAAGAAAGGCAAATGCCTTACCTGCAAAAAAAGTGGTGCATTATTTCCTGTTGAGGTGGATTCTCCTAAAGCAGCTCAGGTAAGAACTGTCTTTCCAAGTATGACTTGAATAGAGCTGCCTGCAACTATGATACTTCCTATCACTGTATACACAAGCCAATGTTGCAGCTGCAATACTAAAGCATTGGATTCATTTAATGTCACTTGTGCAGCCTGTATTAGCCTATATGTACACTGAAGTATGATTCAAATTCCCAGTGTACTCAATGTGCAGTGAAAAGTACAGATTATATTTAACAAATTAATTTATATTTCCATCCTGTTGTGTACTACATAAAACAAACACTACGCATTGAATTTCCATGCCTCTGTTCCTTATCTGAAACCAAGTACATTCAGTCTTAAACCTATCTACAATAATTTTCTGGAACAACAACATTGCCTAAACAACATGTTATATGCCCTGCAGCTTTTTTAAATCATTCCTAAATATTAGCATTGTCCTTTGTACGTTGTTACTTAAATTGTTTTTCTTGAAAGCAAAGATCACTGACTGAAATAAATGTAAATTATTCACTTGTATTAGGACTGTGCAGTTCGTCTGTAAGGGTTATTCAGTAAATGGTTTTGAATAATCTGAAAGTAGGAGTCAAACTACTTTAGATGAAAATCATTAACAAATTGGACTTTTAAATTTACAATTGATACTTAATTCTAGCTGAAAATAAGTGTTGGTATAATGGAGCCATTTGAGAAAAATCACTTTTTTATCTGCATGAGACAGCACTGCACTGGACAGGCTTGCAAACAACCACAGAAAATGCCCCAAAGAATTTTAAGCATACAGTTAAAATGAATATTGCAAATCTAATGCTGAAATTATTGTATTTTTAATTCACAACTGCCTTATTACAACTTGCAGACGCAAAGTGTTACAATTATAATTGATGAAGGGCAATGGCCATTGATGTGTAGGCTGATAAAATCCTTCTAAGAAAATAAGCAATGGATACCTATATTTCATCTGCCACACAACTTCCTTGTTGCGCTTTCTCCTACATCCATCCTCCCTGGGAGGATAGCAATGAAACCGTTAACTTCTCAGCAGTCAGGAAATATTAGTACTTCTTCAGAACTGTTTCAATTGCATGCATAAATTCAGGACCAAGAAAACATTAAACATTTTATTAATTCAACAAACTAGTCCGTTTTTAAAGCTTGCATTGTTGAACTTCTGTCCCATCATACCCTCCCAGTCAAGTGCAGAAAACTGCCAAGAGCTCTCTGTTTAATATCCTTTGGATTTTTAGCAGCCTTAAGTCCTGGTTTGGGTGTTGCCAATCTATCTTTGCTGTAAAATTTGACATCCATGTCTTGAGGCCCAAGTTGCTTTCAGGTCCACTTCACTTCAGACATCACATTAAAAATGAAGGTTGGTCTTCTCTCACTGTCTGTGAATCTGGTACTTTAATATGGAGAGGTATGAAAACCAATAGTTCATAATAACAGCAAATCACAGTTATATCAAAACATCCATCCGAGCATCAGCTTCAAATGTGCTCATGTTTTTCTTTTTATTACATTTTGGTCAAAAATTCAGCAGACAGAAAATGTTGTATTATATTTCATTGACTATTCACAACAATCCTGTTTTTGACACAGTTTTTGCCGATGGCATAAAAGATTATTGAACAAAATAATTTTGTAAGCCTTAAATATTATGCTATTTTGAAATATTTGGACACAAATTAGAACTTTTCTTATAACGATGTGAATCTTGGCATTGTATGATCACACAACACTGAAATAGGTGGTATTGTAGACAGTGACGATGGTCTCAAGAATTCCAACAAGTTCTTGATCAGCTGGGCATGTAGGCTAAGGGATGCCTAACAGAATTTAACTTGGATAAGTGTGAGGTGTTGCATTTTGGGGAGTGTTGTAAAGCAGAGGGATTTAGAAGTACACATACACAGTTCCCTGAAAGTGGTGTCAGAGGTAGATAGGATGGTGAAGAAGGCTTCTAGCACATTGGCTTTCAATAGACGATGAACTGAGTATAAAAGTCGGGATGTTATGGTGAAGACGAAGGTGAGGTTGCACTTGAAATATGGTCTTCAGTGTTAATAACTCTGCTGTAGGAAAGATGTCATTAAGCTGGATAGGGTACAGAGAAGATTTACAACAACGTTGTCAGTACTCGAGGGCCTGATCTATAGGGAGATTGGGCAGGCTAAGACTTTATTCCTTGGTGCGCAGAAACCTGAGGGGTGATTTTACAGAGGTGTCTACAATCTATGGATATGAAAACTATGGTGTTTCAACATTGATGCAAGTTCACAATCAAGAAAACTCAATCTTCCTAAACATAGAAGAGGCAAACTATCCACGGCTGCTGAGACATCAACTTCTAAAATTTGTGCTTCAAAAATCGTCGCATTTTTAATCTAAACAGGAAAATCCTGCAGCATAGAATTATGGGTGCATGTAAAACAAGACTGAAGGGTAATAAGACAATAGGGAAACTAACCTGGTTCAACATGCTGCAAGTTAAGCACATATCTGATCAAAACATTGCAAATTGCAAAGAAATGAAGGTTAAAAATAGCAGGAAATGCAGTTTAATATTAAAGATTTTTTACTTGCTTCAATTAAACTAATAGATTCAACTTTTTACACCCTTCACTGCATGATTGGGCAAATCTGAATGTTTGTTTGAAGTCAACTGACAAATATCCCTTTTACGCCCTGGAAGCAAACTGCTCAAAACAGATACAACCCATTTACATACATTGTGAATTTTAAGAGATTAATTCAACCATTTCAAAGCACTCAGAATTATTTAATAGATTTCTACAATTCTGAAAGTGATTCAGAAAGTGTGGTAAAATGTGGAATTGTTTTGCTATTGTCCTTAAAGTGAGGAAATAATAAAGCAAATGCATGGCAAATTGCAAGGAATATTACATGAATCATCAGGTCTGAAACTTGACCTAACCAAGCTACATCAGAGAAGAATGAACAGAATAGTTTTATTTAGTTTTTTTTTTTTTGCTTATCCATTCAACTTGTTTTAAATCCTTTAATTTTCTTGCTGCTGTAACCTCCTCCAGTGTGGCATCCCACAGATAATTAGGTTGGATAAAAACAAATAAGCTCTTAAAAATCAGAGACTTGAGCCATGATTAGAAAAGAGAAATAAATGAGTTGAATACAGTTCATGATGAAGTGAAGCACAGATAATTATAGTACCATCAAGAAGTAGTTTGCAAATTTATACAGGCTCGAGGATGTTGAATTAAACGATAAACTATTGATTTCACTTCATACAAAGGCAAGTAATAGACGTCAATAAGCAAAAGGGGGAAAATCATTAACCAACATCAAGAGGAATTATCTGACAAGCAACATGAGAAATATTTAACGGCTATTGCTGGAAATTATTCATCAAAAGGAAAGGTTTAAGTAGAAAATTCTTAATTGACCAGTCTAAGCATTTATTTTAGAAATGTCAAGCATGAGAAATGATCAAGCCAGTTGCAGTTCCAAAGAGGAAATCAATAACCAAGCAATAGAATGGTCAGCCTGAAGAATGGTCTCGACCCAAAACATCACCCATTCCTTCTCTCCAGAGATGCTGCCTGTCCCACTGAGTTACTCCAGCATTTTGTGTCTACCTTCGATTTAAACCATCATCTGCAGATTTTTCCTGCACACCAAGCAATAGAAAATGTATTTGGCAGAGACCAAGTCTGAAAGTGTTAATACAAGAAGGGAATTCTGATTGCCTGGTACATAGTTGAGAGGTAGACAAAGAAGGTATCCACAGCTTTACTTAACTCCATTGCTGGACTCGGAGTGCAATGTAACATTGTCAGTGGATTTGAGACTTCCACGTTTGACTTCAGATGCATGATTTTACAAGTTACTAGTTACTTTTGTGTTGACTGGCCCAGTAATGCACTGTAAATATTATGTAATATGTGATGTTAAATATAACACCTTATAGATGAGCTCATACTATGGGTGCAACTAAAGTGTAACCCATAATGGTTCTTCATAGAGATCAAAATGATGAAAAGGTCTAACCAGTTTGTGTCAATCCTCAAGATTTGAATTATTTCAGTCAGATGACTTCATCAATGCAGAATAATTAAACATGAGAATTTGTAGTATATTAAGTAGATGAGAAAGGAATCAAATATATTTCTAAATTTTGATGAAAAAAATTAAGAAGAGAACGCTTGTGTCATATTCAGTTGTTCAACGTAGTGAAAAATGTCATTCCTCTTAATTTTTCCATCATAATTCACTTGTTTTATGTTATCCCACTTTTGCATCCATTCCCTACATAATGGAGGCAACTTACAGAGGCCAATTATCCGACAAACCAACATGTCTTTGGGATGTGGTAGAGAACCAGGGCTCCTAGAGGAAACCCAGATGGTCACGACCGAGAACATGCAAACTCCACACAGACAGCACCCGAGGATAGGATCAAAGCCGCGTCTCTGTTGGCAGAGTGGCAAAATGGCACAGCTGGTAGTGTTGCTGCCTCACAGCACCAGAGAACCAGGTTTGATCCTGACCTTGGGTAATGTCTGTGTGGAGTTAACATCTTCGTCTTATCATCATGTGGGTCTTCTCTGTTCCTCCACTTTCCGAACACATCTCAAAGACCTGGAGGGTTGTAGGTTAACTGGCCTCTGTAAAATTGTCTTGGTTGTAATGTGAGTGAATGGATGAGAACGTGGGATCACATAAAACCACATATTCACATATGTGAATGTGATCAGTGATCGGTGTGGACTTGGTGGGCCAAAGGGCCTGTTTCCATGCTGTGTCTCTAAAGTAAAACTGAACCAAATATGAAAACTGTTGAACTGTAAAAATTCAAGAATCACAATTTGAGTTGTGTAAATATCACTTCATGAACAGATTATTAAATAGTTGCATCTACATGTCTCCAGCCATGCAATTAGTAGGGAAGGTGATTGTTCTGTGAGTTGGCATAACTCAATGGGTAACCAAGCCTCTTATGTGCAAATATGGACAAAATATTTTAAAAATCTATGATCAATTATGAACCTATGCTGACTCATTTGGATCATATCACTTGTTGAATTCAAATTAACTGATCTATATTTTATTTTATCTTACTTGAAACTACTGAAGCATTTAAAAAATTATAAAAGGTCCAAGGGCACCTCTATGAAGAGTTCCCCAGTGTGCTGGTCAAAATTCACCCCTCACACAAATCCACCAAAGTGGTTATTCATCAATTGCTCTTTGCAGTTTGTTGTGCCCAAAAGTTGCTGAGTTGGCCTACTGCCGTGAGCATTTATCAAAATAATTCAATTGACTGTACTTCAAAGCAAGGAGAATCTTAATGAGGTTGTATAAATGCTCATTTGACTTCGTTTAATCATTGCAGTTATGGATAATTATGCAAATCGGGTGGTGCCAGCCGTCTGTCTCGTCCATTCCTTCTTGTTGTTTTATAGTACGTGTTAAATGTATGTTTTAGTGTTCTTTAGCTTATTTTATGTGGGGGTGGGGGGGGAGGGGGTTTGGGGAAACCGTTTAAAATCTCTTACCTCGACGGAGATGCATTTTTTTTTTTCCATATCGTATCTCCGTCCGCACTGCGGCCTAACATTGAGGAGTCGGCGGCCTCTGCTGGAGACCGACTTCGGAGCTCCAAGCCACAGGAGCTTCGACCGCCCCAATGCGAAAGCTTCGATCGCTCTGACGCAGAGGGTTCAATCGCTGGCTGCGGGAGCTTCGATCACCCCAACTGCGGATGATTCGACTGCCGCAATCGCAGGAGAATAAAGAGGGAAGAAGATTAGACTTTATTGTTTTCCATCACAGTGAGGAATGTGGGGAATCTACTGTGGTGGATGTTTGTTAACTTTTATATAGTTGTGTGTCTTGTTGCTTTTTTTACTATGGCTGTATGGTAAATTGAATATCACTGTACCTTAATTGGTACACATGACAATGAAAGATCTTTGAACCTTTGAAACTCATATGTTAGACCAAGTTGGTTTGGATCCAACCCATGCCCTGCATCCAGCTACCACACAATGGCCACAGTCACCTTGCCTTTTGCAATCATATGGTATCCTGAGACCTTTCTACTGTGGTTGTCTCACTAGCAGCAACAAGACCTCTGAGAGGGCACAACAAGATTCCATTCCTGGATCACTTTGATGGAACCAATCATGAAAAATCAAAATTTAAGACAGCTGGGAAATATCAACAATCTGCTGGATCTCTCCATTTTCTGAACTTTCGTCATACAGGAGCAGTCAGGATCAGTCATCCGCTTGTCTCGCTGCTACTTCAAACACCACTAATTAGTTAATTCCATCAAAGACACTGAATCAGTTGAATTGTGATTTAAGGTTCAGTAATTTCATTATTGTCTCTTATTAAGGGCAGCCACAGTGGCACAGTGGTAGATTTGCTGCTTTACAGCGCTTGCAGCGCCGGAGTCCCGGGTTCGATCCCGACTATGGGTGCTGTCCATACGGAGTTTGTACATTCTCCCCATGATTGCGTGGGTTTTCTTCAGTTTCCTCCTACACTCCAAAGAAGTAGAGGTATGTCGGTTAATTGGCTTGGTTTATAGATAAATTGTCCCTAGAGTGTGCAGGATAGTGTTAATGTGCAGGGATCGCTGGTCAGTGCGGACTTGGTGGGCCGAAGGGCCTGTTTCTGCGCTGTATCACTAAACTAAACTAAAACATTATTGACAATCCAACCACTCAAATTTTCCTTTTTAAGTCACGAAATCTTGTAAATTCTCAAGATGATTGTAGGACATCAGTTTAACATCCAAAAGGTACCACACATAGTGTGGAGCTTGTTATTTCCACATATTTGGTGTATAAATCTCTGGAATGGGTTTGGACGCTGAAGGGAAATACCACAAAATAAAGAATGAGAGCATCTAACCATTGAAACCTAACATTCAAAATTACATAGACTTGAAGATAAACAACCTTTGAAACTGCAATAAATTCTGAATTTTAACTGACAAAATATTGAAATATTGACATCCTGTGATATAATGTTGTCAACTCCACTTAATCAAAACCACTTTATTTGACATCCTTAATTTTGAAATAAAGTCATGTTAAAAATGCTTTCCCAGGACTGACAAGATTGTGAAATTAATAGTTAATCTGGAAATGACTTACTGGCACGAGCTGTTGGTTGAAATTGTTCAGCCAACGAAATATCAACCTGCTTGAGACCAATGGCCGACTTTAAAATATCCTCGGACTGATTGAGGAATCAGTTTGGGGGGTAATGTGGGTGACAAGGCACAGCAGAAATACAAAATTATTTTTATGAGCCTCATAATAATAATAATAATAATAAATTTTATTTATGGGCGCCTTTCAAGAGTCTCAAGGACACCTTACAAAAATTTAGCAAGTAGAGGAAAAACATGTAAGCGGAATGAAATAAATAGTAGAGACATGACTAGTACACAAATTAAAGACAAATTAAAGATTATTATTATTATTAATCCTTTGGTGTCAGCTGATGACATCCTGCTGTTTAAACTTTTGTCCACACCAAGCAGCCAGCTGTTTCTTATTGCTTTTTACAGAAAACATTAAACAAGAATCACGCTGGTGAAAACTGGGAGTTAAGACTCAAGGTGGAAGAAGAATTAATTTGGGCATCCTATCAGCCTCTAGTCTAACAAAATCCAAATCCATGCTAATATGCTTCCTCACCACATCAGAGTGCAACATTACCAAATGCTGCTCTAGACGATATTTTCTGAATGCCCTTGTCTGCTGTAAAAATTCTATATCTCGTTGGAATATTCAATTGTTTCCTAGACTGTGAAACCAATAAAAATATCAAAAAATGTTGATAATTGGCAGAGTTTACTAGCTGTGGCCATTCAGTCATTCATACAGAGCAAAGTTCAGAACTTGGGTCTGGTTACTGAATGGCAGCTGCTGCCACATCTTTCGCTGTGTTCCATGGCTGAAATAATCGACCCATCGGTGCGGTCAATAGGATAGGCAATCAAATGGTATGACAAGAAAAACAAAATTAGATCTGAAACTTAATTAATTGCATTGGGGAATTTCAACCTGTGGAACAGAGGAAGTAAGTAGGATTTTTGACTGACCATGACAAGAAATACAAAATTAAGATCTGAAACTTCATTAATTGCATTGGGGAATTTCAACCTCTGGAACAGAGGAAGTAAGTAGTCTTTTTGACTGGGAATAACTTCAAAGATATACAGCCAGTTTCATTTAAATGCAGATGGTTTCGAATATTACTCTATTGCTTCTTTCATGAAAATCAAATAAACTTAAATGGACACAGTTGTGGAGTAACTCAGTGGGTCAGACGGCATCTTTGGAGAACATGGATAGGTGGCGTTTGGGTTGAGACCCTACTTCAGACAGAAGATTCGTCAGACTATGAGTCTGAAGAAGGGTCTCATTCTGAAACGTCACCTATCCATGTTCTTTAGGGTTGCTGCCTAACCCGCTGTGTTGCTCCAGCACTTTGTGTTCTTTTGTGTATTAACCAGTATCTGAAGTTCTTTGTTTCTACAAATAAACTAAAACTGGAAATCTGAAAGAGGAGCCAAAACTGCAGGAAACAGCTGACGTATCTAGTCATAGGTCCATTATCAGAAGAGGAAAAGAGTGTGAAAGGCAGATTTAAGTTTCAAACCTAAGAGGTTGGGATGGATGAATGGATTGAGTGAGGTCAGGGTTGTCATGTCAATGAATTTTAGTCATCCAATTGAGTTCTCTGCAAATTAAAACTACTTTTTCCAATCTCTTTTAAGTTCTGATGAAGAATCAACTTCTTTTGGGATTAACTCTGTTTCTCTTTCGACAAGAATGACCTGAACCTTTGGGCGTTTCCAACATTTTCGTTTTTTACTGCACGTTCAACAACAAATAATCCATAATATTATCTGTAACAGGAAGAACTGGAATCTTTTATTTTCAGATAACTGCATGTAAAAATATTAGGCCTGGATTGGTGAGATTTTGCATAATCACTATATTTTAAAAAGTAAGCTGCCTTGTCTGTGTTCACTTGTGTGTGGCACTTGTGCAGATAAACATGGAAATCAACAATTTATTTCCCAAGTTGCCCTGTGTCTTCAGGAGCTCCATTATATTTGGATCGAGAGAGAAACATAGAAAATAGGTGCAGGAGTAGGCCATTCAGCCCTTCGAGCCAGCATCGCCATTCAATATGATCATGGCTGATCATCCAAAATCAGTACCCTGTTCCTGCTTTCACCCCGTGTCCCTGGATTCAGTTTCATATCCCTTGATACATCATTCATATTTAGGCAACCGTGTGTGTTAGTCACTAGACGCCCACTAATTTCCCAGAAGGAGTTATTATTATCGGATGACATTTTTAATAACCAATTAGAATGTCCTGATATTTAACTGCAGTTCCATGGAGAACCATTTGCTAACTGTACTGCACTCATTAGCTGGATCTGACTTTCCAATTCACTGAAGTCAGAAACAGGGTATAAGTCACCCAGGGACAGCCATCAAGATGGAAAGATCTGCAGGTGCGATTGAAAGCTAACTTATGCAAGTGACTTCCCTTTAATTCAGAAATCTTTACCTTCCTAAGCCTTTTCTGAAGGTATCTTGTCACATGCATCTTCTGGCTGATCACTTGATATCTACAGACACAGTCGCTTCTTAAAGAACGTCAACATCTGATTTGTAAATATATCATTGCTTTTGCACCGTTGCTGGGTTTGCATCCTTGAACTGCCTACCCAAGAGCATTGTCTCTAATTCCATATTCCTGGGATCTAATAAATGACATTGATCTCAAAGCTTTTAAGACTTTTTTTTTCAAAATCTGCACATTCCTTCTAGCGATGCCAGAATGACCTGCCCTCGGTATAGTATGAGGGCCTACACGGGGGACCTTTTGAGGGCTTACACGGGGTACCTACGGAAGTCGACCACTCTCCTGCTTTTGATACAAATCCATTTAAATTGCTTTGGATTTCATGTGAAAACATTTGTTCCATCCTTGAGTCTCTTCATCCTATGATACAGACCATGTTTCTTGAAGCCAAGCGTAGAATAGAAAATGCCTTGAAGAAAACTGAGTTATTTTTGTACGACTGAAGAAATGACCAGCAGAATCTATTGAGTTCCACCTTTGTATTGATAGTTGAGGTAAACTCTGAGAACTGCCAACTGGGAATTTACTTAATTATTGTTTAAGTTATAGTTGTGTACAAAAGCGATCTTATTGTAAGAAAGGACAAATAATGTCTCTGTGAAGAATAGTAATTACCATCTGTGAGCACAAAATCGTTGGAAGGCAATCAAAAGTAAATGGCTTGGGGCTAATGATCACATCCTTAAATGAATGTTGTATTTCATACAACATTTTCATTTATGTTTTGTTTAAAACATTTTGTCTCATTCTAAAATGCTCACTAGCCTTTTTTATACAGAGAGCCTCAGCTGCACATGCCGTTCCATATCATTTAGTTTCATCCATTAATGTGATGAAGCCACCAACAACAGCCTCAAGATAATAGCCCTGTCCCACGGTACGAGTTCATTCCAAGAGCTCTCCCGAGTTTAAAAAAAATCAAACACGTGGTAAACACGGAGAATGAACATAGTGGGTACGTCGGAGCTCGGGGACTTCTCTTAGCGGCTCGTTACGCTAACGGCAGGTACTCGGGAAGGCTCGCTAATGGCAGGTAAGCACAGGAAGACTCATGAAGATTTTTCAACTTGTTGAAAAATGTCCACAAGAGCCCTGAGTACTGACGAGTGGCCATTACCATAAATCTCCGAGTTCGAATCAGGGCAAACTCGGGAGAGCTCTTGAAATGAACTTGTACCGTGGGACAGGGCTTTAATGATTAAGATAAAGCTTCTTGCACAAGTCTGCCAGCTGTTGCTCCCAGCAGGAACCCCTAACTCTCTGCCATCATCATTTGTTTGATTGTCTCTCCCAAGCAATATTGTTGGCTATTTCCCTCCAAATCAGAAATCTTTATCTTCCTAAAACATTCCTGGAAGTCATCTTGTCAAATACATTTTTAAAGTCTGGCTGGTCACTTGAAATCTACAGACATAGTCATTTTTTGAAGAAAGCCAAGTACATTTGTGGGTCACAATTTCTCATTTCCAAAACCATGCTTGCTTTCTTTGACAGCATCAGACAAAATGGACATTTTACTTTACACTTTATTTATTTGAGTTTCTGGTTCACAGGCATTCATGGAATTAGCTGCTTACAAAGTGCATTGTTTTCGTCACACATTACTATCAATTGATCTTACATAGTCCTTTCTCCATTGTGCATGTCATTGTGTGCTGTTTTCATTCAGTTGTTATCCATCTTCAGTTCCTATTCCCCATGATCACAACCAGCATGAATAGGATTTTCTTTTCCTGAAGGACAATACATAAATAACAATAGTAAATCCTTGCCTATTTCTATGATTACTTTGTTCATTTCTACAAAAGCAGAATTATGAGCTGAAACCAAACTCACAGGATAATAAGCACCATTTATATCAAGCACCATTACTGATTTCATATCTCAAGCACCATGATTGATTTCATCACTTCCAGCTCTCTGCCTTCTAAAGCCTCCAACGTTATCATTCCCCAGCCCCGCACGGCCCGATTTTATCTTCTCCCCAAAATCCACAAACCAAATTGTCCTGGCAGACCCATTGTTTCTGCTTGTTCATGTCCCACCAAATTAATTTCCACATACGTCGACTCCATCCTATCCCCCCTGGTCCAGCCCCTCCCTACCTATGCGCAAGATACCTCACGCGCTCTTCGTCTCCACATTGACTTCCGTTTTGCAGGCCCCCAATCCCTCATCTTTACAATAATGTCCAGTCACTCTACACCACCATCCCCCACCAGGAGGGTCTTAAAGCCCTCAGTTTCTTCCTCGACCGCAAAACCAGCCAATATTCTCCTCCGCCTAGCGGAGCTGGTCCTTATCCTCAACAACTTCTCCTACAACTCCTCCAACTTCCTCCAAATCCAAGGCATAGCTATGGGCACTCGCATGAGCCCCAGCTATGCCTGCCTCTTTGTAGGGTACATCGAACAATCCCTGTTCCAGGCGTCCACTGGCCATGTCCCCGAACTCTACCTCCGCTATATTGATGACTGTATTGGTGCTGCCCCCTGCACCCATGCAGAACTCACTGACTTCACTGATTTCCATCTTGAAGACAAATTCACTTGGACCATCTCCGACATCTCCCTAGCGTTTCTAGATCTCACCATCTCCATCACAGGAAACAGACTATTGACCGACATCTACTACAAACCTACTGACTCCCATAACTATCTTGACTACACTTCTTCCAACCCTGCTTCCTGTAAAGACTATCCCCTACTCCCAATTCCTCCGTCTATGCCGCATCTGCGCCCAGGATGAGGTGTTCCATATCAGGGCATCGGAGATGTCCTCATTCTTTTGGAAACGGAGGTTCCCCTCTTCCATTATAGATGGTTCTCTCACTAGCGTCTCCTCGATATCCCGCAGCTACGTCCTTACTCCCCCTCCCTCCATTCGTAACAAGAACAGCTCGGTAGCAGCTCGGATGCGACAGGTGGAAACAAATGAGGTGGGGAGTATTGGGCAGATGGGGCCAGGTGGAGTGTGGAAGGGGGAATGTTGAGAAAGAGACTGGTTGGTGATAGGCAAAAACAGAAAAGGAAAAGCAATTAGGCGGATGAAGCTAGATAGGGGAGGGAAGGGAGAAAGAAGGGTAGAAACAGAGGCTGGTAGTAATAGGCGCAACCAAATAAAGGAGGGATGATGAGCAGATGGAGCCAAATAGTGGAGGGGATATCGAAGGAAAACCCAGGAAGAATAACCACGGGAAGGTAGATATGTTTTGATGGGTGGATGGAACCAGGTAGGGGAGGGTAATGAGCCAAGGTAGGACGGGATGTTGTCAAAGGTGAATAAAGGGAAAAAGAACCTGAGTTGTTTGTGGGAGTGGGTTACCTGAAATTGGAAAATTCAGTGTTCAATCTATTGGTTTATGGACTATCCAAGCACAATATGGCAGAATAAGTCCATTGTGGCATTGGGGAAGGTTGAGGACATCAGTGTGGGAATGGAAAATGGATTTGAAATGACATGCAACTGGAAGGTTAAGATGGCCATTACTGACACACCAAGGTGCTCTGTAAAATGGTCGTCTTGTCTACACTTGGTCTTGATGTAGAGGAGGCCACATTGGGCAATCACCGAATGCAATAGACCGGATTGGAGAAGGTACATGTAATTCTTTGTTTTAATAGAGAAGGCTGTTTAGCTCGCTGGATGGTGGTGAGAGAGGATCTGTAGGAAGTGTTGCACCTTCTATGGTTCAATCAGATCAGATAATACTGCATATAAATACACTCAAGTACATTAGGTAGAGCAAAGGGGAAGATACAGAATGCATAATATGGTTGCCAGGATTGTAGCTCATCAGTGCTATTCACAAAGTCCAATGTTCGTATTGTGATAGAGATAAATCGAACAGTACCCTAATTTATGGAAGGGCTGTTTAGAAGACAGAGATTTTCTCCTATCCTGCTGTTCTCCTCATTTCCCTCCAATTCTCGAATTTCCCAGAAGCCTCTCCCTATATATAATGGCCATCCATCTTCTTACACTCTTGCGTCCGTTCTCCCAATTACTCTATCTTTGTTAAACTCTGCCATTACCCCGATCATATCCTCTCCTCTAATACTCAACCTTCTCTACAATTACTCAACCCGCTCCACAACATGTTTTTTTCATCTCAGCAATGACAGGAGATTATCAGGAAAGGCCTGGGTGCACAATTAAATGTTAAGGGACTATTCTAGTGTGAGCGAGTCCTTAATTCTCATGCATGATAAAGATTTACTGCTTGGAGGCTTATGCAGAACTGTGTGCAACCATTTTAAATTGGGCTTATGATATATTTTGACTGCTGTATTTTCATGCTCAAGATATACTGAAACATTACTATTCAAAAGTAAGACTTGTGAAATTATAAAGATTCACTTGTGTTTCAACAAATGTCAGTTATATTTGCCATTTAACAATGTAAATGTGATATTTAATTAACGTTCTCCATCAGTAAATCAACCTAATAAAATTCTGCACCAAATCAGTACTTGAACTGTCTGTTTCATGAGAAGGGCTAGATACAAATTTGATGTGGAAACATATTAACATTTCTGGCCTGTTCATGTAAGTCAGATGCATGCATTATTTCAAGAATGTTTGTCGATTTAGGTTATGAACACCTAGTCTTCTTAAGGTGGTCCTTAGGGATCCAGTAGGATCCAGAAGAAGAATTTGCATCTCTGGAGAGACGTTTCAGGTCAAGACCCTTCTTTGGACCGATGTCAGGGAAGGGGGCAGGACAAATATAGAATGTAGTCGGAGACAGTAAGACTGGTGGGAGAACTGGGAATGGGGAGGGGATGGAGAGAGAGAGCAAGAGCTATCTGAAGTTAGAGAAGTCAATGTTCATACAGCTGGGGTGTAAACTTCCCAAGCCAAATATGAGGTGCTGTTCCTCCAATTTGCACTGGGCCTCACTCTGACAATGGAGGAGGCCCAGGACAGAAAGGTCAGATTGGGAATGGGAGGGCGAGTTGAAGTGCTGAGCCACTGGAGTATAATTAAGTCCTCACTAGTGGGCATGTTGGACTGGGAGAGAATGCTAACATAGCCCTTTTCTTTTTTATAACCTTAGAAGTGGCATTACCTAACTACAATGCCCCACAAAGGCTTTTGTCACAATCTCCAAATTAACCGAGAAAGGCAAATATTTTCAGGAAATTGACTGGGACTTGTAGGCAACCATTTTTATAAACAAATAGTCTGGCACTCAAATAAATAATTGAGCAATTCCCATTATAGCTTTATATTAAAATCGCAGATTTGGACCATTTTCAAGGACTGAGATAAAATGACCCAGTCAGTTTCAATTTACATCTATCTAAATGAGGATTATTTCTCTGCAAGCAACATTCTTATGTATTGCAACTATACTTTGTTAAATCTGGAACAAGAATACTTAATTAATCCTTGTGTGAAGGCGAGTACATGTATTGTGTAATGATCTTTCATAAGTAGCCATTCTGATTTTCCATCCTAAAGAATAAAGGTTCATAGGTTACAGAATTCTGAAGTCATATGGACTCCCACAGCTACGTTGACTACACCGCATCCCATACTGTCCTCATTAATTTCTCCACCTCCACCACATCTATTCTCAGGATAATGCTTTCCAGTCCAGGACTTCTGAATTATCCTCCAGGAAACATGGCATCTACTGTACTTGATGGAGACCTCACACAAATTTCCTTCATATCCTGCATGTCTGCTTATACTCATCACTGTCTCCAGACAGAAAAGAGAAGGAGGATAGACACAACATGTTGGAGTAACTCAGCAGGTCAGGCAGCATCACTGGAGAAAAAGGATGAAGAAGGGTCTGAAGAAGGGTCCCAACCCAAAAACTCACTCGTCCATTTTCTCCAGAGTTGCTGCCTGAGCCGCTGAGTTATTCCAACACTGCGTCTATCTTCAATATAAACCAGCATCAACAGTTCCTTTCTACACGGAAAAGAGATAGAGCTCTCCTTGTCCTCACTTTTCATCTTTCCAGGATATCAGCCTTTACCATTTCTACCAGAGAAAAAAACACCAATCACACCTTCCCCTCTCCTCTCTATCCCCATCCCCTCGCTTACTACCTGCCACAGGCATTGCTAACTCTGTGACTCACTGTCGGCTCATCTCTCCTCACCCATTCCCTGAGAATTTAGAAATAATACACCTGATGCACTTCCTTGGTTCCACTTGCCTCTCTAATAGCAAAAAGCTACCAATAACTGCAGTGTTCCAAAGAACTAAACTTCTAAACGAATGAGTCCTGAAAATTTAATAATTTTCAACAAAACCTTGTGCATCGGCACAAAGATGCTAGGCATCCCAAAGTATTTCCTGCTAACAAGTCTGATACACTTTCTTGGACCTGAAATCAGATTTTACCTTAAGATGCATTTGAAATTCACCTCAGTTATCAAAACCCAGGCTATTTTCATGTCCTCTATCTCACAAGTCTTTTTCCCTGCAGGCTCTCCACATGATATGTTAGAATTCTGACCCACTTTCAGAACAGAATCTCCATCAGCTTAGCAAAAGACCAGTAGAGCAGCAATCTATTCATTAATGGGAGGTTAGTTTCCTTGTTGTAACTTCTTAAATATTTTTACTAGAGCAGAGATTAAGAGCATCATGGTACCATGGGAAAGAAAGGACATACGACATTGGAGTTCTGACTGGAAGAGTTCACGATGAAGAGGAAAGTTCAGACAGTGACGACTGGATTCCTTGTGATCAAATTCACCTGGTAAGAGGGCACATTGCAGAGACTATTAGGTACATGAGCATCTTGCTTAAGTAATGCCAATAGGGTTAAGGATGACTCTAGATCTATGGATTCTTAACTGGCTCAGAGGTCAATAAGGGAGCCCCAATCTCTTCCATTGGTGGGGTGGGGAGTGCCAAATGGGATGAGTGGATGGGTATTTTCAGAAGTGATTCACTCCCAGCAAATGGACTGAGGTTCTCTAAACTGTCCCAAGTGCTTCTTCTCCATTTTGATTCACACAAGTTCAATTTTTGTTTTCAAGGAGGCTTCGAGAACATCCTCTGTTTCCTCAGTCCAACTGATCATCTTTTGCCACAAGGTTTGGAATAAAATCCATTTCAGGAATCAAGTGCTGAGCTTGCAAAATAATGTGGCCTGACTATCAAGATAACAAAGTAAAATTAGAGCTTGAATACAGGACAAAGATGTTGACATATCATCCTGGCAGTGTAGTTGAAAGACAGTTTTGATCAAAGATCCTATAGCAAGATAGCTTACTCCTGCGAAATGCAATGGGCTGACGTGTAGTACGCTACGGAGGGGATCCTGGGCATTTTTCCCCGCCCATTTTAGTAACCGGAGCCGACCTGACCCGACCCGACTCGCAGTGTAATCAACGTTGCAGGGCAACAGTTTGTGTGTGTGATATAGGGTTAGATTCATAATTCTGTCAGTTCATACTTCTGTTAATTCTTGTCAAGAATAAAATTTGACTCTGGTAATTGTCTTTTTTTATGTTTTTTAAATCATTTCTTTTTAAATGGCTCACAAGCAGTGTTTGAGTTGATTTTGTAGTAACCGGAACCTACCCGACCCGACCCGACTCGCAGGGTAATTAACATTGCGGGGGCAGTTTTTGTGCGTGATATAGGGTTAGATTCATAATTCTGTTAGTTCATATTTCTGTTAATTCTTGATAAAGAATAAAATGTTTATAAACACATATACATGAATGTGATATAAATGTATATAATCATATAACACACACACAATTATATTTCTTCTGTTTTTTTATCCAATGATGAACATTATTTCAGACTAGACAAGGGACATTAAATAAGAAACATTGTAAACCTCCCCGCAACTTCACACACACTAGGCCCTATCCCACCCCTCAACTCTCTCCCCCCCCCCCGCACTCCCTCGCCTCCCCCCACACTACAATGTCTCCCCCCCTATGCCCCTCTCCCCGCTGCCCCGGGCCGCACACCCCCTCTCCCCGCTGCCCCGGGCCGCACACCCCCTCACCCCGAGCCGCACACCCCTTCTCCCTGCTGCCCCGGGCCACGCACCCCCTCTCCCCGCCCAAATCAAAGACCAAAGCGATGATACGGGAGCGGAGGCGGAAGCAAAGATCCGATCTTTGGCTGGAAGCAAGATGGCGGAACAAGATGGCGGAGCAAGATGGCGGAGCAAGATGGCGGAGAATGGTTGCTAAAATGGGTCCTATAATCACCCATGAATCTGCCCATGACCGTACTACGCATTTGCGTGAGAGTAAGCCATCTTGCTCTGCTATAGGATCTTTGGTTTTGATGCTACTTCTCCAGTGCTTTGTTCCAGATTCAATAAGAACATTTTTGCTTGATGTTATGAGGCTCTTGAGCAGATCTCTCACACAAATGACAAATTCCCAATCTCACAATCAACAGCATTTTTTTCTGTAGCTGTAATACTATATTCTGCACTCTGTTTATTTTCTCTTTTGTATTACCTGATGTAACCACACACGGTAGGAATCACCTGTTAGCAGACAAAACAAACTTTTCGGAGCGGGAAGAGCTGTGGTGGCGCGCGGCTGCAATCCGACTTCGGAGCTTCGGAGGCTCCGGCTGCAGGCCCGGTGGACGGTAACATTGGGAGCTCCAGGTCCCTGGTGGGAGACCGCTTTTCGGAGCTCCCGCAACGGCAACTTCTCCCTCAGGAATCGCGGGGTTTAAAGGACTCGGAGCGGGGCCTAACATCACCCGGCGTGACTTAAACAGCCACAGGACTTACCATCCCCCGCCGGGGGCTTTAACATCGGGAGCCCCAGTTCGCCCCGACGCTGCAGTTGGATGTCTGGACCACTGGAGAAGAACAAAGGGAAGAGATAAGACTTTGCCTTCCATCACATTGAGGAGATGTTGGAGATCCACTGTGATGGATGTTTATGTAAACTGTGTTAAGTGTGGGTCTTGGATTTGTTTGAAATGTAAGACTGTAGAAAATGCAATTTCGTTCAAACCAAGCTGTTTGAATGACAATAAAAGGCATTCTTCTTATTATTATTCTTCTTCTCCTTCTCCTTCTTCTCCTTCTTCTTCTCCTTCTTCTTCTTCTTCTCCTCCCTCTCCTCCTTCTCCTCCTTCTCCTTCTTCTCCTATGACATCTGTGCCGACTATGATGCCAATTTAAAACAATTCCATCTGCCTGCATGTGATCTACATCCCTCTACCTCCTGCCTGTTTGTGTACCTGTCAAAATACCTCTTAGATATTACAATAGTATCTGCTTTGTGTCATGTCAGGTAGTATCTATAGAGAGAGAAAGCTGAGTTTTAGAGGGAGAAAACTAAGTTAGTGTTATTATTTTTCAGATTCAGATATCCAGCATATGTCGCCACTTCCTTCTCTCCATAGATGCCGCCTCACCTGCTGAGTTACTCCAGCATTTTGTGTCTACCAAAGATAACTTGCTTCCACTCTGGATCTATTGGTGCTGAACTAGCTGGTGAGATCATCGGAGGACCTGAAGACACTTCCACAGATGGGGAAGGACGTGCCTGGCGGGGCATGAGGTTGAGTAGTTTGTGAGCTACTCCACTCCTTCCATCTGTAACATGAGGCTATAATGTGCTCCCATGGAATCAAACTCATCAATACCATCCTGAAAACACCTTTTCCACCTGCAATCAGTCGGGATGTTAAATTTCTTCCAGGATTCTTTGAGCATGTTTTTGATCTTTTTCCTCTGGTTGGTATCTCTTCATGAACAAGGATCAATGGCATAAATCAGGATTGTACTTTTAGGCTTATTTCTCAATGCCAATCAATCAGTTCTTTCCAATGTTCTTCCTTTTTTAGATCATGAGTTGAATAACAAAAATGGAGATAAACGGCTAGGCTGCACTGAATTGTATTGTACTCCGAGTCATGTGCTGTTGTTAATGTGGAATAATACTCCGACATGTGACAGTCAGGAGCAGAATGCAGCATTTCTGTTTGCATATAGAGTGTCTTCAAAGCTTCATGTTGAGCAGGTAATAGATAGCAATATATCCGTTAATTCGAGAAGTTAGCTGGTAAGCAGCTTGTTTCCATTAGCCTGGACAAGAAATAAAATTTGTCTTACCAGCTTGTGAACTGAAAGTTAATAAATATCATCATTTAGTCAGATATGAATTATAAAACACTTGGAGAAGACTGTTGCACAAATTTCAGGTCCACAACTGCGAAGATAAAACACAAAAAGAAGAAAAGTTAATTTGGGCGAACAATAACTGCTTTTGTTGACCAGTGGTGGCTTCTCCAAAATCAGCACTAAGAGAAAGAATAGGGGCAGACAAGGGGGAAAAGCCACACATAATGTGTAAATACTCAACCTGTCAGACAGCACTTGTGAAGAGAGAAAGACAATTAACTTCTCGGT